>NW_019154089.1:27864363-27881548 GCF_002288905.1 Enhydra lutris kenyoni
AATGAATGAATGAATGAAAAAAACAAATGAATGTCAACTGTAATATGAACCTGAATCTCAAAATCTTTATGAAGCAGATGAGAATGAATTTTCCAGGGTGAAGAATTCTGAGGTGGCATCTGGGCATAACTACCGGTAGTAATACAAAATAATTGGAGAACAGGGTTTTGAGTTGGCCTCCAGGGTTGTATTCCCAGCTCTGCCACTGGCCAGCTGTGTGATCCCAGACAAGTTACTGACCTCTCTGAGACTCACTTTTCTCACCTGTACTATCAGGATAACAATAGATCTAGGTCACTGAATTGCTGAGATTAAGCCAGGTAATGTTTCTAGAACACAGTGCCTGGAATGCTGTAAACATTCAATAAATGGTAGTTTTATATCAGAATCAGGAATGAATGATGTGATGGATTAACAAAGTCTGTCACAAATACAGAGAAGGAAAGAGGCAGCCACATATTCTCACCTCTGCTTCTACTTACATCTGTCTAGATCAGTTGCTGTGCTACACGTATGCCTTCCACTCCTGTTCCGTGCCAGGCTTCATGCTTCATTCATCCATGGCCCTAAGCCAAAGCTCCAAGCATTTTTTACTCTGGTTGGATCCACACAATTTGGTGATTACTATATACAGGTCTTGTACTACTCACACTATAGCATCAATTCCGCCTGCTCAGAATGATCCACTGGGCAGTTGCTTCCCTGGATGGATTGCAATGGCTTCTCCATCATCCTCAACTAAATGTAGCCTTTTACACTTAGAATACAATGCAGAGAGCAATGTATGTACCTGCACTGGAGGGACTCCACTGCTTCAGCTCTTGGGTCTTTCTTCCCCCTTTTATGTAAAGGAAAACCAAGACAAGGAAGGGGGAGAAATGATACCCTCACCCTAACGTGCTCCAACATGGATGACACTAAGACAGGAGAGCCAGCAACACAAAAATCTAATGCCATGCAACGTAGTAACTGCCAATTGACAACTGCTTGCCAGACCCACACAAGGCACTTCGCATGCAAATCTCACTTAACTCTCACAAGCCATAGGAAATAGATACTGTTGCCATCTCTAGTTGACAAGAAAAAAAAATTAAGGAGGAAGAAGAGGAAGAAAAAGGGAAGTAGGGCTAGAATGTAAGTGGTTAAAACACTCACCCTAGGGCATGCTTTTTTTTTTTAAGATTTTATTCATTTTATTATTTGAGAGAAAGTTGGGGTGTAGGGGGAAGTGGGGGCTTAGAGCAGAGGGAAAGGGAGAGAATCTCAAATAGGCTCTGTGCTGAGCATAGAGCACAACAGGGGGATCAAATCTCCTGACGCTGACTGAAATCATGATGTGAGCCAAAACCAAGAGTCAGATGCTTAACCAACTGGGCCACCCAGGCACCCCAAAACTAACACTTTTAACCATTCTGTCCCACTGCCTGCCTCTTGGAGAAATTTAAAAAATTAAAAATTAAAATTTTAACAAAGTTTCTTCCATAAAAGAAAATAAGGTGGCAAGGAGGTATAGAGACAAAAAATAAGGAACCATAGGAGGGGCCAGCAACGGGTGGAAGGGAGACCTCAATCTAAGAGTGCCCCTAGGAAGACACCTCCTCCCATAGTCCACCCTGGCTCAGTAAATGGAACTCAGGGACCCAGGCTAAAACTGTGGCATATCTGACCCATTTCTCTCACACACCCCATTCAACCTTCCACAAATCCTGAGAGCTCTTCTTCATAGCACACAGGACCCTAAGCCCTCACCTGTACCCAAGACCCTATCACCTGCCCCCTATACCCCAGCAACCACCTCCTTGCTGCCCCATTCCATTCCTGCCTCTACAGTCCACCCCCAAAGGGCAGCCAGAGGAATCTTATCAGCCAGTAAATCAGATCATGCCACTTCCCTGAATAAAGCTCTCCAAAGGCTTCCTTCCCACTCAGAGCTTGGTCTGCGGGCCTGTGAGATCTGGCCCCTCCCATCTTCAGGTTCATTTCCTACCAACCTTCCCCCACTCATCCACTCACTCCCAAGTGACTTCCTTGCTGTTTTGATTACCACCCAGCCCCCAGGCTATTGCCTTTTCCTGGAATGCTCTTCCTCCAAATATTTTCTCTGTTCACCTCTCCCTTCTTTCAGACCAAGCGTCACCTCATCAGGATCACCCAACTCCCAAGCTAAAATAACCACAGACATGCCCACCCTCATTCCCATGGGCTCCATCCCCTTGCCCTGTTTTTCTTCTTCATAATGCTTCTTATTCTGGGATAGCTCTGGTTACTTCTTTGTTACCTATCTGCTTCAGAGAATGAAAACTCCATGGGAGTGTGCACTTTGACCAGACTCATGCCTGGTACAGAGTCAGTTCTCAACCTGAGAACTCATTTTCATTATCTTCCCCTGAAAGAGCCTTTTTAGATATATTTTCCTAATCACCCCCACTATGAAATTTTAATACCACGAAGAGACTATATACTGTTTATGTATTATACATATGTCTATGCTTCATACATTAAAAACAGTAAGATTTTTTTCACCACAACCCCCAGCTGCCTCCCAAAGAGCCAATTCCCATGCTCTGGGGTCCTATTTCCCCCATTGGCAATGCATGGAATAGGTGCTTGATGAGTATTTGTTGAATGGCTGAAGTGGATGAGGCGGAGAGCAAGCTGAAGACACACATCATACAAGCTACTAAATTCAGCTGGTGAAATTCTAAGTGCCCTCCCTGCCCCAGCCCTCCCAACTACATACAAGTATATCCTGTCAAGCCATGTCTGGTGACCACCCAAGACTTTTCCAATTTGGGTTTTCAGCTTTTTTTCTTTACCCTAATCTTGTTTGCATCCCAGCTCTTACTGCTGTTTTGGATGCCTCGATTCACCCTTCTTCCACCTTCCCCTTATCCTCAAGCATGTTTTAAAACCCAGATAATTCATTCACACACGATGCATCCTTCATCCCACAAACCATCATTGAGTGTCTATGTGAGCCAAACTCTGGAGATAAGAAGATCGTTATGATCCAGCCCCTACCCTCTAGGAGCTTATAGGTACATGAGGGTAGACAAACAGGACATTTAGTACAACATGCCAAGTGCCCTAGTAGGAGAGACCATTTGCTTTGAAAGGACAACTGCATCAGTCCAGGGGAATCTCTCCTTCCACAACATTCATTCAGTCATTCATTGTCAATGATTTATGGAGCTCCTGCTCCATGTAAGCTAAGCCCTGGGACAAATGCTGGAGATACAGCAGGGAGCAAGAGGAGCATGGTCCTTGCCTTTGACCCCATGGAGATCACCAAATAACAAGAGAGACCAAGCTCTCAACAACAATCATACAAAACAAGTGAGCTCAAATGTGAGCAGTGCCACCAGTTGAAAAGCACAAGGTCCTATGAAGCACCTGGTGGTTAGGAAGAAGTGACATTAAGAAGAAATCTGGGGATACCTGGCTGGCTTAGTCAGTAGAGCATGCAACTCTTGATCTTGGGGTTGTGAGTTTGAGCCCCATGTTGGGTTTAGAGACTACTTAAAAAACTTAAAAACTGGGGCGCCTGGGTGGCTCAGTGGGTTAAGCCTCTGCCTTCAGCTCAGGTCATGATCTCAGGCTCCTGGGATCGAGCCCTGCATCGGGCTTTCTGCTCGGCAGGGAGCCTGCTTCCCTTCCTCTCTCCGCCTGCCTGTCTGCCTACTTGTGATCTCTGCCTGTCAAATAAATAAATAAAATCTTAAAAAAAAAAAAAACTTAAAAACTTAAATAAAGAAGAAGAAATTCTGAAGGATGAACAGGCTGTGGTCTAGGGAGGAGCAGGTGAAAGGGTTGTTCGGGCAGAGGGAACAGAATATTCAAACACTCTGAGATAGGATGTGACTGGGCACAAGTGGGGACTGGCAGGGGCCCCTCTGCTGGGGCCAACAACAAGATTAGGGATGGCATGGAAGTAAGGAAGGGTGGCCCAGGCAGCCTTTCACATCAGCCTTGCTCAGGAATTTGGAGTTCACCCTAATAGAAGACAGAAGAAGCAGGGAAGCAATGGGATCCCCATTGCACTGTTTAAACATTCTGGGCTGGTATGGCAGAAGTTGGGAAGAGGGCAAGAAATAGTCCTGCCTATCCATCACGCAGTTTAACACTGGAGCCTGCAAGGTCTTGAATCCATCAGTGCAAGTCTTGTGAGACTATGACATTCTCAGAGACAGGCATGAAATTCTCAATCTCTTTAGCCCCACCCCATAACAGCAGTGCACTGCACATGGTTGATGATTAGAAGACATTTCTTGAATAATTATTTTGTAATAAACTCTAGGCTTTTCTTATAATTAACGACTTCTTCCTTCTCTCTGCCCATGGAAAGATCGTCTCTTGTCCCCACACGTTCTCGCTCTGAAGACCACCATAACTTCCAGACAGCCTCCCCACAAGTACCCTGAACAGTCACTACAAGGCATGAACAGGGGATATCAGAAGCTCCACCTGGACCAAGTCACCCAGACCGTCCAGTCTCAGATTCCTCAATCTACATTCCCAGCAAAGCAGTAGTTCCCTCCTGGGCTGCTCACGAGCCAGGTCAAAATGAACTTAAACTATACAGCCAGAATCATTTCTCAGCCACAATGCAGAAGAGGACAGAGAAACTCAGAAAAGTAATTGCCTCCTATTTACCAGAATGTACTCTGCACTGTGAGCCATTTTGTCAACTTCATGAGATTTGTAGTCAGAAAATAAAAACCAAAAACAATACAAAGGATTTTTAACCATTGACCCTCTACACTTATCAACACTACTGTTCCAATATGAGCATTTCCCCAGTGTAGAACTCAGGAAAAATGAAGCTGTAGTCAATCAATAAAAAGTTAAATTCTTTTCTGAGAGAGAGTTCCATTGTGTAACTCCATTGGGTAAATGTATAATTTATCTTATGAAAAGAAATCTCTCACCTGACTTGGTCTTGGTGCATTATGATAGTAGAGTTATTCACTTCTATTTCCAAGAATTCATCCCCTTCTCTCTTACATCTTTTCCCCACTGTTTGAGGGAAAATAAAAGCTAACCCAAAAGTAGTTACAAGTATAATCTTGTCAAACAAAATTTCTACTGTGGCATTCGGCTCTTGCTATATAGGGTTAGAAAAAAGGAATGCATTTTCAGTATGTGAGGCTTTTAGAAGAGCTACTAATCTATTATAACTTTATAAATATAAAATCCTTTCAAAGCTAAATTAATCCTTGTCTTCCAATTCACTCCCAAAAGGTATAAAGGAGATGCATCCAAATTGCTTTATATGCTCACTATAAAAAAAAAAAAAAAAGTTCCTTACATAGCACTTTATTTTTAAAAAGTTTTTAAATAGTCTGCATAATTATCTCATTTAGATCTCTGCTCATAGGCTTAGGAGGAAAGCTGGAACACACATGGCAATATTAAAGAAATAGGGTCAACAAGTCTTTGCCAGTAAGAAACTACGGGGTTATCTTGTAGCACTGAACTTCCCTAGTCCTCTCTGTAAAACAAAATCCACTGATGACCATGAGGAAAGTTCTTGCAATGAGAAGAGAGACTTACCAGAACACAACTCAGCAAACAAATGGTCACAGCTGTGTATCAGGCGCCCGGCCCCTCTAGGCTCTGGGGCCCAGCCATCCAGGAAGCACATGGCACCTAGCCCAATACACAATACGCTTCAAGTCTACAGAAACTGTCTGAGGGCTGGATTCATCACCATCAAAAGTGGACAATTCTTTTCTCTCTGGTCTTCCAGCCTATCCACTTCAAATTTGGTAATTTTTTCCTATTTTGGTGGAAAAGAATTCAAAGTTCCATGCCCCTGTGTCCATGACCTTGATTATCTGTCCCCTGTGTACAGACTCTGCCCATGTCTAGGGTCCCTACCTTTGTGGTTACTAAGGTACCATATCTGAAGACGTCTCTGACTCCCTCCCACTTCCCCAGCTTTCAAGGTTCACTTGTCAAAACCCTCCAATTTCTAGGGCGTATTTCCCTGTAGAGGCACAGAATGTCACATTTGCCCTGGATGTACCCCCCCACCCCTTGCACAGTGCCCGGCTCATGAAGGACACTCAAATAAATAGTCATCGTAACAATTATCATAATAGCTCAGATGTAGGAAGTGCTTACGCACCAGCCAAAGAGCTGAATGGGTTGTCTCTTTTAAAATAAAAAAAATTAAAAAAAAAAAGGTTTTATTTATTTGTTTGACAGTAAGAGAGGGAACACACCAGGGGGAGTGGGAGAAGGAGAAGCAGGCCTCCCACCGAGCAGGGAGCCAGATTCGGGGCTTGGTTCCAGAACCCTGGGATCATGACCTGAGCTGAAGGCAGATGCTTAACGACTGAGCCACCCAGGTGCCCCGAATTGTCTCATTTAAAATTCCCAACAAAGCTACGAGGTAGACACTACGATCAAAATCACTTCATAGAGGAGAAAAGGTTATGTGACTTGCCCAAGGCAGCACAGTCAGTGAGTTAAAAGAACTGGAATGTTCAGCCTAATCATTTCAACTTCAGGACCTAGGCTCCCAGTCAGCCAGCTGCCCTGGCGAAGTGAATTAACCAAGCCTCACCAAGGGCATCAAACTAATGAGCCCTGTCCGGCCCACTGTCCCTGCAGCCCAGGCCGGACATTCCTCTCTGTCCTCTTCAAACAAAATCCTGGTTTCACTAGAGGAAGTGAGTCCTTTGGACTAAGGTAGAGACAGCCCATACCCCACCCTCCATCAGCCAGATCTTCTTAAACACTAAAAATAATCATCCCCACAAGACGGGTTCTCGGGCAAGCTTAATAGCAAACAGTATGATGTCTGTCTTCTCTTGAGCAGAGATTTCTCTCTTCCCACTGTCATTACCACCTCGCTTAGAAAATCATTTCTGGGCTTTTCTGCTGCTCACAGAGCTGGATTGTCACTTAAAAGCCTGTTAACTAACTGGAATTGCTCTTCTGTAGCTGCAAATAAAATTCACATGCAGCTCAGATGAGTTTATCATGGGAGCTGATTAATTAGCAGTTATGGAGCTCTGAAAATAGAGTTCCATTTCATTAACGAAGATGTGATTTTTTTGGCAAATATCGTTGATTTCAACACAGTTGCTCCACGGTGGGGAAGATATGGAGGGGGTAGAAAAATGGGAAGTCTGGGTGGTTATTAGGAGTGAGATCAAATATAAAGGACTTTTTTAAATAATAGTAATAGCTAACATTGAGTCAGGGGCTGTCCTACCAGGGCCTGTTCTGAGTGCTTCACGTGTATTTGTTCCACTGGTCCTCAGGACCATCCTAGCAGACAGGCTCCATTATGATTTACATCTGCAGTGTATATGGAAGGAAATGGAGGTGCATGGCTACTCAACAGGGTTTAGTAGGGCCAGGGTTAACCGTCAGTCAGCTTGACTTCAGAGTGGTGCTTCTCAACTGGGGAGGGGCAGTGGTGACACCTAGGCATACTTACAATGTCTGCAAAAAATTTTGATTGTCTTGAGTAGTCAAGGGTGCTAATGGCATCTGGTGGGTAGAGGCCAGGGATGTTGCTCAACATCCTATAACACACAGGATAGTCCCACAGCCAAGAATTTACCAGTCCGAGGGGCACCTGGGTGACTCAGTCAGTTAAGCATCTGCCTTTGGCTTAGGTCATGATCCCAGGGTCCTGGGATTAGGTCCCACATTGGGGTCCTTGCTCAGTGGAGAGTCTGCTTCTTCCTCTGCTTCCTGCTCCCCCTGCTTGTGCTCTCTCCATCAAATATTCTTTAAAAAAAAAAAAAAAATTTACCCGTCCCCAAAAGTCAAACCCTACTTCAGATCCTCAACCTTGCCATCGTGTCCAAGGCTTGTGCTCAGAGAATAGGGCATTCTGTATAAGGGGCAGGTCAATAATGATGACCTCTTCCCTATGTGCGAGCAAAATGCATCTACTCCTTCCCGGCCCAGTCCCTCAGCAGCAGCAACATCCATAAACAGGGTTACTAATGCCCCTCTTGCCTGAAGTCTGGATGTGACCCCTTAAAAGCCCTGTGAGATCCCAGATTCCCTACCAAAAGCTATGAACTCTCTAGAAATAATATTAATTAAACATGTGATATTGGGACAGAAATAGCAAACACATCAATAGAATAAAAGTGAGATTCTAGAAAGACATCTGTGTATATGTGGGAATTTAGGACCAGGCAAAAATATCCTTTCAAATCAAAAAGCAGCTGAGAGGGATATATAGGAACTCTCTGTACTATCTATGCAACTTCTCTATAATTCTAAAACTCCCAAAGTTAAAAAGTTATTAAAAAAAAAAAAAAAGCAGAGGGGAAAAACTGACATCCATAAAGGAAAAAATTAACATCAGCTCTGTCTCACACCATATCAAAAATACACTTCAGATGGATAAAAGAGCCAACTCTAAATAAATAATGCGATAACAACTAAAACTATAAAGTTTTGTAAGTGTCAGAATAAATTCTTACAGCCCTCACTTGAAAAAGGCTTTCCTAAACAAGGCACAGAAACCAGTAAGAAACAGACTGGCAAGTCTGAGACCACCTAGGTGGTGATACCGCTGTGCGTTGAAGGAGGGAGGAGTACCAGCTCAGTAAAGAAGTCATCCAAATGGTTTTTGCAGCTTTCCTCCGGGAGAAATTTCTTAGCCAACACTTTGAGTCTCCAGTTACAGAAGTCAAAGGGAAAGGCCCTTAGGCAGATACCCACTGGCGTTCCTCTCTAATTAGCTTTAGACTTAGGAGGGAATTTCTTCCTTCTCTCTGCTCCTGGTATCACGGGGTTGAAGGAAGTCCCTGGCAAGCAGAAGGAATGTTACTGGTGCATGGTCACAACCCCACAGCTGAAGTCTCGGCTTTGGTACAGCAAGGGGCTCTTTTTTTACTATTCTAATATCTGAGCTACTCAGAGTGACATTCCCTCCGGCAGTGGGAGAAGCTTGTAGCAACCACGATAGGTCGGACAATTGCTGGTCCCTGAACACCAGCCCCCGGCCAAAATGATAGTACTCCACGACTCTGCCGGGCGCCACAAGACACAAAGACAGAGAAAATCGTTCAGCTCCACATCCAAAACTCCAGTGCTATCTTCCCTTGCCGTCTATGCAGTGTAATGCCTCAAAGTCCAAGAAATAGAAAAAAGTCCAAGAAAAAATCCAGGAAAGTTGTTTTGTCATGACATTGTGTTATATCTTCCAATAAAGTATGTATCCAGATAGTCACGTCCTTAAGGATATGCATTTCTGGAAGAGTAAGGAACCTAAGAAACAGCTGCACGGAGGTGTAGGTACGATCACCCCTTCGATAATATAGCAACCATCCATTTATATTTTCCCAGAATTTTTTTTTTTTTTTGAGAGAATCAAGGATACTTTCCTGGAGAAAGGACAGCAAATAGCATATAAAACACTATTATCAGAGCTGGTCTGGAATGGAAAAAAGTCAGAAGATGTGAGTTTGAATCCTTCCTGGGCAGTGGCGCCCTGAGTAGGTCACTTGACCTCTTTGAGTCTTGATTTTCTTAGCAGTTTAATGGGTATAATTCCTTCATTCAACAAATATTTAATAAGCTCCCATTATGTGCTAATTCTACTTATCTCTACCAACCTACGAATTTTATGGAAGAATTACATGACCTACGAAAATGCTTTGCAAACTGTAAATCACAAAAATACTTCATTAGTTATTGCTAAAGAATTTTTTTTAAAGATTTATTTATTTATTTATTTGACAGACAGAGATCACAAGTAGGCAGAGAGGCAGGCAGAGAGAGAGGAAGGGAAGCAGGCTCCCCGCTGAGCAGAGAGCCTGCCCGATTGGGGGCTCAATCCCAGGACCCTGGGATCATGACCCGAGCTTAAGGCAGAGGCTTTAACCCACGGAGCCACCCAGGCGCCCCGCTAAAGAATTTTTTTTAATTTGTTATTATTAAGATGGAGGCTAGGACCAAAATAAGGAATTTTTGCCAGATTATACACCATCTAGTGGGAAGAATCACCTTTGAATCCAAAAAGTGCCCCATACATAGCTGGCTTTGAGGGACCACAACCAAGATTATAAATTGCTGACAGCCGAAGAAAATAAGTATTTGCTACAGATTTAATCCAAAGGCCTACACTGAGAAGATGAGACTACACTAAATTCCCAAAGGGCCCTCAGAAAAAGTGGGGGATAGGAATTCAGAGACAGGATGACCAACCAGCATCACTGGCCTTCCCGCCAGCGCACCCCACCCCATACCTGGGCCTGGTGGAATCCTACAGAAGACGCCAACTCCACCTGCCCCACATACTAACAATCCAAGCAATTCTAAACAATCTGAGCAAACCCTAACGTCAAGTTTTCTACCTTCCTCTCCCTCGGTGAGATCCAACCATGAAGTTTCTCGTATCCCTGCTACTCTGTCCTGACGACTACAATGCATAAGGACAGTGAGGTGGTTTGTATTAAAAACAAACACCTGAAGAGAAATTTGTTCTGTTCAAAAACCCAGAATCAACAACTTGGGGGCAAAGGCCAGCCCAGCGCTGCCATGAGAAGGGTTTGGGGCAAAACCAAGTGCCAGCCCGAGCAGGCTAATGAAATAATGGGCACTGAATGTGAGGGTCCCAAATGACAAGAAAATACAATAATACAATAATTAAGCTTTCAGGAAAGAGGAGCTACACTACTTGCCCAAATAATATACAAGTCAAGTTCAGTAATGTAAAAAGATTAAAGAAAAACTTTTATATCCAAAGACAATGAGATCAAGAATAGGAAACTACAAACAAAATACAGCAGCAATAATCCCCCACTCCCTAAGCCCCCAAAGTACCTCACAGGTACCGTGCAATATTTGCATGCTACTGTCACTGCAAGAAAGTTGATGACTTGCTAGACAGAGGCCACAGTCCACACACGGGGCTTAAAGCATATTGTTTCATGATCCGTATAGGTCCTATCCCACTTCCCAACCCCACCCTACCCCACCCTGAAACTAACAAAAAGTTAAAAATATTTTCCTTTTGGAAATGGAGCTACATTTTAACTAAAGCACTGGAAATATCTCCAATCCACTGACATTTTTATATTTATAGACCATGACAAGAGTCTCACCTATTTTAACTCTGATGTCATTCAATATGCTTTAAACATCTTGATTATATCTTTAATGTGCCGTTTACTCTGCAATAATCCACTGTCCAAAGCCTGCTGCCTCTCAGACAGAAGATAAGTACATAATAAATCAGCTTGCAATGATTATTTTTCCCAGCTCATACTCACAGAGAGCTCCTAAAATTTCATTTTACTTTATCTTTTCCAATTCGATGCCCGGTTCTCCCCCTCCTCATTTTGCTTCTTCCCCCGTCCATCCAGACCTCCCCTTTGGCATGGCTTCCTACCCAGGTTTCACCACTCCACTCAGAGCTGGCACCGCCGTCCAGGGAAGGAAGAGAGCTGTCAAGTGTCTTAGAGCAAGAGCATCTTTCTGGAGAAAGGCTCTTGCTCACTGGAGTAGAGGAAGGCACGCAGAGGCCTATTTGCATATGTTTTTATTCCATTTCCACACCCTGCACGCAAACGCTCTCTGGAAAGTCCCTTCTCAATTCCCTCCTCAGCGCAAGAGGAGGGGGGTTGGTTTGTAGGGGGAGAGGTTGGGCCAGAATGGAAGGTTCCAGCATGACAGTGTCAGTCAGCCTCTCCCTGGGGCAGGCTTCAGCCTCCTGCTGTCCACTGGGTCTGGACCCACCAGTCGGGGCTGGGGTCCCTCTTCCAGTGGGCCCCTGGGAGCAGAGCAGTGCTCTGGCCTGTGCGCTCTGGAGAGTTCTGAGCAGGATGCCGTGCTCTGCTCCAGCCTCCCCCGAGGAAGTTCTGGTCAGGCGCTCGGTCCCGGGCTTCCTGTCTGTACTCTCCGCAGCCCCGTGGGGAAATCCCAAGACCTTTATCCGTGGCCCAACAAGCCTGATGGCTTTTCAAGTATGTGCAGGCTGAGTTTCGGTCAAAACCTCAATTTAACGTTAACCAAAAATAAATAAATAACATGTGTGCAGGCATTTGTTTTAAAAGAAAGAAAGAAAAAGAAGAGAAAAAAAGAATCAGAAAGAGGACTAGGCAGAAAGTTCTTTCTCTTTAGTGGCTACAGAGGGCCTGGATTTGCTCACCATTTGAACAAATGGATGCTTTCAAGTGTAAATGGGCTGCTTGAAGTGGCAGCCAGCAGACCCAGAAATTTCTCTCCCAGTCCTCTTCTCCAAAATGTGGAGAGACAAAGCAGTCTTGTGTCTCACTCAGCTAAGGATAACAATAAGAGCTAATTTTTAATGGGCACTTAGCCTGCACCAGGCACTCTGCTAAATGTTTCACATGCATGGTCCTTCCAGATCCCATAGCAAGCATGTCAGGTAGCCAGTAGTATGAGCCCTGTATCACTGATAAGGGAATTTTACCCGTGATGAGGTTAGGGCGACTTGCCCAAAGCCATGCAATCAGTAGCTGCTTCTGTGGGTGCCCTTTGCTGCTCCTCTCCCCAAACTGGACCAGCCTTGGGATGTGCAACTGCAAAGAAGTGTTCCCAAAGAAGAGCAGCAGGATCTCCCTACACTGGAAATTTACTTATGGACAGAAAAGAGCCAGTTCAAAGGTTTTTGCTTCCAGGTAGAGTTAGTCATACCCTGACCTCCCCAGAAGGTGTTCACTGCTCCCATTGCTGGACTCCCAAAAGGTTTTTTTGAATTTCTATTATAGGTAACTTTTTAAAAAGTAAATATTTATTGAGCACTTACTATATGCCACACAACTATACATTACATGCATGCAGGTTCTTACTCAATCCTCCCAATGACCCCAAAATGTGGATATTGTTATACCCTGATTAGAAAAGAGGAAACTGAGGCTCAGAAAGAGTTAAAGACTTACCCCAGGTCACATAGCTAAAAGTTAGCAGAGCCAGGCCTGAACCAAGGCTTCCCCTCCTCCATTCCCTGAATGCCATCACCACCTTACAGTGCCTCTCAAGAGGGTCAACATCAAACCCATTTGCTGATGCGAGACCCTCTCTCTGGGAAAGGGAACAGCTTAGGGATGTGGGCCAGGTGCCAGGCAGCTGAGTCATCTCTGAGCTGACCTTTAGGCACTGTTCAGTATTTGCTGAAATACTGGATGGATGGGAGGGAGGAAGGATAAGCCAATCAGAAAAGTTAAAAGTACTTTTAACCAAACCCACATTGAATTAAGGAGTTGATGACCTACTTGTGAAACTTTTATAAAAAGCTAAGAGTGTGTAACGTCAATCGGTGATTATCTTCAGATGAAATGTGAGGTCATTTGGATCCAGCATAGGGACCAAGGGCAGGCTCCCCCAAAATGGGCCACTTTGGCATATTGGTGATTTTAAATAAGTTACTGAGGGACAGCCTGTGTAAGGAGAACACTCAGACCCTTCCTTCTCTGTCCCCCTTGAGAGTAGGAAATAAATCTCCCACGTGAAAGACACCCTCCCTGTACCAGGAGGTAGAGAGACAACCTTATCACCAGAGAGAGGAAATTTAGAGCTCAGAAGTCTGTATAAACAACCCTGCTACCTTTCACTAATTTACTACCGTAGCCCAAATTCTGATTGCAGCTCCCAGAGTTAAGTCTGCTTTGTCTTGCCAATTCCTCCCCAATTTATTGCCTCTTTGCCTAAAAAGTATAAAAACTGCCTACCTTGATCATTTCTTTAGGTCTCTGATTCACTATTGGGCCTCCATGCATGTATTATAAAACTTTATGGGGTTTTTTTTCCTATTAATCTGTGTCATGCAAATTTCATTCTTAATCTGCTGGAACACCTGGGTAGAGAGGAATTTGTCCTTCCCTTCACCATTGACTGGGACTAGACTCAAACGGAAGGAAGAGGAAGAACCCAAGCCTGGATGGTTTCTGCTACCAAGTCCATTACCCCATTCCAATTGGTTAACCTGACTTCTGCATTCCTAATGGCTCCCTCATGATACCTGGGGCCCATCTGGTACAGTTTTCCAGAAATATGCAAGGGGCAGGATTTAGCGTCTATGTGCCGCCAGCAGTAGGCATCTCCATCTTGTGTCTGCTGCTTCAGTAAGAACAAACTTAAAATCTTGAGCCAGGTTTTCATGGGCAATAAGAAATTTAGCCTCATCCTTTTATGGTCAACATTGATTATATCATTTTTGTTTTATTTTGTTGGGGACAGGTAAAGTGGAGGCAAACTTAAATACCATTCATGGAACCTATATGCCAGGCAAAGAGCTAAGTACTTTTCCTACATCATCTCATTTAATGCTCATTAAATGGGTCTCACCATCTCCATCTCACAAATGAGAATGTACACATGATGGATGCTCCTTCCCAGGTACAGAGTTAGAAAGGCAGTGATAAGAGGAAGGGACTTGTGGGATGGGTGTGAATCTTCCTGCCGGACAAGGACACTGCCTTTCCTGATTTGGAGTCTCAGTCTAACCAAATGCCACACTATGCTCTTTACGGTCACCCACAAATACAAAAATTAATAGGATTATTGAGTCGGAGCCACTTTCTACCCCTTTATTTGGAGAGCAATGGGAACAACATCAGTACAAAAAGTTTTGAGCCTTGCATTGTTTTATTCTAAATCCAAGC
Organism: Enhydra lutris kenyoni; assembly: GCF_002288905.1. NCBI lineage: Eukaryota > Metazoa > Chordata > Mammalia > Carnivora > Mustelidae > Enhydra > Enhydra lutris. The sequence continues at coordinate 27,878,973 of NW_019154089.1, forward strand.
TGGGCCACCCTTCCTTTTGAATAATTCATTCACTGCCCCCAACCTTTACCATTGTATTAGACATTTCCAAATGCATCCATATCCCACAGTTAATATCACATAGAGGCAGGCCTTGATTTTGCATAATATTGTATTAACTGAAATGAATGTTAATATACAATTTGAGGTAAAGTTCATAAAGTTCATAAAAAGTTATGATGTTATGTTAAGGAGGCATTTAATTAAACAGTTGTTAATTCTGATTTATGTGAGTTTCTTTTTGAATTTTGGCACCAGTTTTTCCCCAACGAGCCACTGACAAGCGCATATACACGCATATTGTCCAGAGTCGCTGGTGTGTTATCTGGTTCCATATTTAAGTAATGGCTTTGCTCCATGTTTCACAATGCACAGACAGGAAACCTGATAATCTTGCCACTATGCACCTTAAATATCACTGTGTGGGCCCAGGGGTACAAAAATGTCAAACTGGAGAGATGACCCTCAAAAACATGCCCATGAGTACCATAAGCATGTCTCCACCTGAGGTCTTTGGCCCTCCGACTCTTTGATCCAATACGGGGAAATTGTGACATAGAGAGCTATGAAAGAAAATACCCCCAAATGTCATGGTGATGGTTGTGTTTCCAGCCCACTCAGTAGCTAAGATGCTTAGGGTTCTTGAACCCAGGAAATCCCCCAAAGATACAGCTTCTGTTGGGGTAAGGGTTAGAGTTGGTACCTCAATCAGCTTATAGTTCAGCTGGAACCCACAGTCAGGATTCAGACCCCTGTCTCTGCAGGTTCAAGTGAAGGTTAGCTGTGCCTGGTGGACTGCCGCTCTCAGAAGGAAAAGTCCATGTAGCCAAGCGCCCTTTGGCTCAGGTGCTGTGTACAAGGCATAACAAGCAGCAGCCCAGCTTCCCCCTCCTACCATCATAGCACAGTACTGTCTGGCACGAATGCCCTGTCCAATGTTTTATCTTCTCGTGTGTGAATAACCGGTCCCTCCAACAAGGCTAACACCTGTAAAGGCAACAAGGAGTAGTAGAGAGAGCCAAACATCAGACTCCAGTTGAGAAAAACTAACTCAACCTCTAATTAACTTCCGACACAATCAGGAATAACTCCTACCTGACACAGCAGGGTTAAAAACTTAAATTTTAGGGGGCACCTGGGTGGCTCAGTGCTTAAGCCTCTGCCTTCGGCTCAGGTCATGATCTCAGGGTCCTGGGATCGAGTCCCGCATCGGGCTCTCCGCTCTGCGGGGAGCCTGCTTCCTCCTCTCTCTCTCTCTCTGCCTGCCTCTCTGCCCACTTGATCTCTCTCTGTCAAATAAATAAAATCTTTAAACAAAAAAAAACTTAAATTTTAAAAATCAATAAAGTGCCAAACATAATACATGGTCCATAACAGACCCTGAAAATGACAGAGCAAGAAGTTCACCTACTAAATATCTCAGTATTTCTCGGGTGGACCTTCTATGAGCCGGACTCCCAGACAGCTCTCTGAAACTTTGCTCCGGGGAAAGAGAGCATACTACCCTGTTAGAAAAACAAGCAGGAAAACAATGATAATGCCAACTGCATTCCTGCATCTGGAGAGTCTGCTCCTGAATTGAAAATGTGGGAGTGGACAGTCAAGACTCCCTAGAGGTGGGAACACCACAGCAGGCCCAGAAGAGAAACAGAGTGTGCCCACCACCAGCAGGAGACAAATGCTGGAGCACTGACAAGCTTGGACCCAGCAAATGAAGGAAGTCATCAATAATGTAGCAAAGATTTTGCCAAGCAATGCTCATGAGTAAAACTGCTTTAACATCCAAATACTGGCAGCAAATCTCATCCTCCAAAATAGAGAACTGATCAAACCAATTATGGTGCATCTACCAAATAAGCATTATCTACTCTATTTAAAATGATGATAAAGAATTCTTTTTTTTTTTTGATGATAAGGAATTATTGATAACATTTTTTAAAAATGTTTCAAAAGGGAAAAAATACCATAAAATGTTTGTTGTCATCTAATTTCTGCAAGAAAAAGTGAAAGTAACACACCAAAAAGGTAAGAGTAGTTATTTATATAAGATGTGACTATGTGAGATCTTTCTGACATTCTCTTCGGTACTTCTACTTAAAAAAAAAGAAAAAGAAAAAAAATCCAAGTGTACTACCTTTATAAAAAGGCGGGGAAATATTAGTTTGAGTGAGAGAAAAAGGAAGGAGGAGAAGGGAAAAAGGAAAGGAGGTCAGAAAGCAGGGGTTCATAAACATCTTCCCAGCAAGCTGCTTCTCCTCTGCAAACCTTTCTGCTCCACTCCCTTCAAAGCTTTGGCTGGGGAAAACACCCCTAGCCATGCTGCTAGTAAAAAATTACAGATAAAAGGCTAGAAACATATATCCAACGCATTAACAGGGAGTAAACATTTATAGATCAAAGTAAAATGTAAGAGTTATTTTAAACAAAAAAGTATTTTGTCTTTCCCATGTACTCCAAAAAGCACAGAAGAACCCTGAAACTATCCAAAAGCTTTCAACTACATGAAATGATCCAGAGAAATATAGGAACATCATCATCTTTCTTCAAAAAAAAAAAAA
>NW_019154089.1:27881648-28000081 GCF_002288905.1 Enhydra lutris kenyoni
AAAAAAAAAAAACCACCCAAAACAAAATATCATTTACAGCAAATGGTATTAAGGAAATGATTTTGTGGAGAATTACTTTCAGTCCCAGTCTGGGTTTGGTTAAAAACTGTGGTGTAACATTGAAGAAAGGGGTCCAGACCCAGACCGCTCCGGTTGAATTTTTTCACTTCCACTTACCAAGGGGTCAACTTACTTGATCTCTTTGACCTCTGTTGTCTTCGTAGGGATGAAAACATTGTAGTATCTTGTAGGGTATTCATTAGCACTAAGAGAATTGATATGTGTAAAATCTTCGGAACCAAGGCCAACACACAGTTGGGTACTCCATAAATGAATGCTTGATATTCTAATTGACGGTTATTACGTACTGGCTGCCTAGCATCCATTTCCCTTCCAGACACTATTCCAGATCTCTTTTATGAAATCACTTCTCCCCTGTTGTCAACCCTATCATTTTGAGTGGAATTAATCCTATACTCCGCTCCAAAGGTGCTCACTGATTGGCTTAAATCACTGTGTGGTAACAATGATGATTGGCTCAGGAAAGGATGTAGGACACATTCAGCCAATGAGAGAGAAGCAATCTGATGCTTGTGAAGAGTGTCAAAAGAGACCCTCTCTCTCTCCCACTAGACCATGAACTCTACGAATGGGAGGCTGAGACTGCCCCAGCCATGTGGCTTTCATAGAAGGAGTCTGGAACTGCCAGAAAGCCCCAGGTAAGAGCTGAAAATGAAGCCATCACTAAAGAAAAGTTCTGGGGATAGCGCTGCTGGAGTCCCTGGATCAGGCCTAACCTGAGGCTCGCCTACTATTCAACAATTCAGTTATATGAAGCAATGAACTGTTATTTAAGCCAGTTTGGTCTGGCCTTCTGTAACTTACACATAAGAAGCTCTAACTGATTCACTTTACAGAGATGAATCATCTTTTGCATTTCTTTCTCTGGAACCTGACCCATGCTGTAGCCACTCTCTACCTCAGAATTTGATGGAGTCTCAGACTCTCTGTGAAGAAAGTGAAAGAAAATAAGCTTTCAGCTGTCCTCAGCCTTTTCTGCCTCAACTATTTCAACTGACCCCAATTTCTAAGCTAACTTCCAAAACCAACAACACGACTTGAAAATGGTCTAGGCATTTGGAATAAGAAAAGCACAGAAACCAAGTCAAATGCATAAAAATCCATGGTGTCTGTGTCTTTTAACACAGTAACCACACAAGAAGAGAGAACAAGAAATATGATTTGCAACAATATATTTAACCATTTTGATAAAATTTCACTATGAAATCAATGTCTCTGGGATTTTGTGATGAGCTACTTGAAGGACAGGTCATGTTATCACACAGCTTTGAATCACCACAGCCCCTAAGCCAGAGTCTCCCATCCAACAGACACCAAGCCTCACTCGTCAAGGGGAAATGCCCACCATTGAGGCTATACCCTGCTCAAACCACCATTGTTGCCATTTACTTAGCACCCCCTGTCCACCAGGCACTTTGCTGGGCAATTCACACATATTCTTTTAAATAATTTACCTCAAAGCACATCTGCCTGGTAGTTACTAAACTCTCATTCCTATTTTTAGAGGAGGAAACGGGGCCAAATTGCCCCAGGGACACACAGGTAATAAATGAGGGCACTAAGATTAGGACCCTGACTTAATATGTAAAAGACACATTGACAGTGAAACACACATCACATGAGTATGGGGAGAAGAACAAAAGATCATGTGGTTATGAGATGTAAAGGTCAAGGGTATTTGAGGGGAGGCAGTGTGATGTAGAGGAAAAAAAGAAACAAGAGCTCACTCCCGTCTGCTATGATTGATCTTCATGACCTTAAACAAGAAAAAGAATCATTCATTCGTTTGTTCAACAAATATCCATTAAAGGTCTACTATGTGCTTAATATTCAAGAAACTATAGCAAATAAAACAAACAAGGTCCCTCTTCTAGTGGAACTTGCAATGCCATGAAGATCCTAGAAACAGAAAGGCCCTTCGGGTTCACCAAGTCCAATTCTCCTCTTTGACAGTTGGGAAGACTGAGACCCAGAGCCAGGGAAAGACGTGCACAAAGTTACACAATGAGTTGGGAAGCGGCAGAGCTGGACCAAAGCCCAGCTTTTCATAGGACCTCCTGCAAACTGTCACAAGAGGGAAGAAGGTTACTGGCACCCTGACCCCATAAGACTCCCCAAGCAGCCGAGATGGGGAATCTGAAAGTAGTTTACCGTCAGAAGAGGTGCACACAAGCATGCTCATGTGTGCATGAGCCACTTCGATGTGTGCCAAGTAGGGGCTTCTAAGTAAACCATGGCACGTTCATATAATGGATGCTTCTGCACTAAAAAAAAAAAGTGATAATAACAAGTGTTAAATTTATTGGCTGGGCCCAGAGGGTTTTGAGAAGCAGGGGGGAAAGCGAGTTGCTTAATGGATGTAACATAATCCCATTTCTTATTGGTTTCCTCATTTCAAGAAGAAAACATAGATGTGTTTACATGTCTTATATATTTATATTTAAACAAAGAGAAAGATGTGAAAAAATACACATCATGGGTTTTCTCAGGGATTAGCACTGGAACAGAGAAGGGGCAGATCTTAACCTCTTTATACACAAACTCTATCATCTGACTGGGTACAAGCAGTTGCGCTCTTTACTTTTGATCATTGTTTTTTGAAGAGGCAATATATTCACATGGCTCAAAATTCAAGGGACAAAGCATAGAAAGGAAGAAGTATCCTACTCGCTCCATTCTCCAGAGGCTCTACATTCCCAGGGACTGTCAGGTTCTTCTGTATCTTAATGCAAATACAGTGATCTCTGTATGTATACAAGACACAAAACGCTGCACTTTGCACTTTTTCACTTTCCAACACATCTTAGACACCGTAATATCTCAGTCAATTTGGACAGCTGTTACAGAACTGGGGTGGGGGGACACAAACATTCAGTCCATAGCATGGATCCTACTCATACATAACGAGCTTTCTTTTCTATAGCTGAATTTATGTGACTGACACCTCACTAATTGTCATCTAAGTTGTTTCCAGTCTTTATTTCAATGACCAATGCTGAAGAGTAACTTTTTAGAAATATTGTTCTAAAGTTACATCAGATTGTATCACTCTTCTATTCAAAAACCTTCAGTGGAACCTGGTTTATTCAGAGCAAAAATTAAAATCCTCCCAATGGTCTACACAGCCCAGTGAGATCTACACCCACAACACCTCCCAGCTCTGGGACCTGATTTTCTACTTCCACCCCTGTCCAATCCTGTGAGTGGCAAAAGCCTCCCTACTGTTCCTCAGAACTCCGTTGTGTCTCCACCACTCATTGTATCATGGTTCTGATCAAATCTCAAGCTCTGTCCGAGGAATCCCCCCGCATTTTGAATAACACACACACACCCCAGTGCTGTCTCCCGTATGCACCTGCCACCATTTGCCCACAGCATTTATCGCCTTCCAGCATATGACACGGCTTTCTTGTTTAGCATGGTGGCTGTTATCTGAACACAGCAAGTGGCACACAGGACAAGCTTAAAGAATATGTGTTAAGTGAATGACTGTGAATTGTACACATGTGTGAGCATCTTTTATTATACACATATTTTTAAAAATTAAAGGATATTAGAGTATAGGAAAAAGGAAAGACACACTGTATTCGGAGAAGGGAACAGAGAAGTTGTAGATACAGTCAAGTCTTTCAAAACAACCCCTTTGCATCTAACCATAGGGCATAGTTTGTGTGATTTGCTTGGGTCACCTTGTGCACATCTCAAACAATCCTCATAGTAACCTGTGAGTTAAGTGAGCACAGTTGTTACCCCCTTTGGGACCGAGGGAACTCAGAGCAGTGCAGCGATTTGTCAAAGGTCACTTAGTTGTGGAGCGGGGCGGGAGCATGGGGGAAAAGAATCCACAGCATGGATCCAAAAACGAGGGCCCTGGTTCCAGAACCATGCTTTTACCTAAGAAGCTTCAGCTCAGAGTTCCGGTCAGGCCAGTGGCCTTTTTAATGCAAGTGAAATCCAAGAAAGCCACTCATTTATCACCAAAATCCAAAATCCTTAGCTGCATTTTCACACGTGCACACAGACTCCAGAGAAGTGCTCGAGGATGAGAAGTAACTCACTCGAGGCCGCACTAGCATGCGGTGCAGACGCAATTCGAACCCAGATATTCCTCAGTCTTGAGCTTGCCCTTACGCACCACCCCATACTGTCTGCGCCCGGCCCAGAATGAAGAAAACAATAAATAGGAGGGTCATAGGCTCAGAAAATCCAAAGTGCTCCCAGAAGGCTCTTTGTCCCCAGGGACTCCCAGCGGCTGCCCAAGCTGCCATGCATGGTCTCTGGCAAGTTTAACTTACATGGTTCTTTCAACAGGAAGTGTTGCCAGCTCAGATCTTACCGTGATCACTGCAGTGGCTGGGAGCTCTCGAAGCCTCGTGGACAGGGCACGAGAGAGAGAATGCCATAGCCACCCTTGAAATGTTGTTTGACAGGGAGTGGGGACAGTCATCCTCCGGGCCATCAGAGTGCCGGAGAGGTGGGTGGTGTCAGCACACATCAGGCCCCCAGGACCCAGTGACTGTCACTCTCCACATCTCCCAACAGGACAGCATAAATTATGTGTCCGTCTCCAGCAATGCATCCTTTCAGGGCAGAGAGCAGCCGACATTGAACGTGCCACTGACCTAGAACAGGCTTATGAATCTCCTGATGCTGTTCGCACTTGTGAAATAAAAATGAAGCCTTAGGGCTACACTTATTTATAGGTGGTTTCGCTTACTTAAAAAATGCCACCAGCCTGAGAGTTAGGAGGCCTGTGTTAAGATGATATCAATTATTTGCTGACAGCTGCATGACATCTGAGTCTCAGTGTGTTTTTCCATAGAGCTAGAGGCTGGGCGAGGGCTGTGAATTCAGGCTCAGTTCCACTCTGAGCACTGGCCCTGGCTGATCCCAAGGCCTGGGACCCCCTGTTCCCCCTGTAGCTCCATCTCTCATTCCAGCCAGTGCTGGAGGCAGGCTAAGCCCCTAACTAGGGACTCAGAAAAATCAGGGACATCAAAAAAGGAATGATTTAAAAGCAATAGAAAGTTGAACAAAAGCGTTGAGGTGGGCCCAGGCCCTGTAGGGAAACATCTGAACTCTTTTGTTATATTAATGGTGAATTTCACTAACGGGTAGAGGGGGCACACCATAATCATTCCACGCATACACTCTTCTTTTCTGACCCTGTTCTGAAAATGTAGGGGCTTCTGACCTCCTCCCTTCCTCTCTCCTTTCATCTGAAAAGATTGTTCAAAACCTCTGTGCCTTGGTCTCCTATTTTTAAAAGTGGAGCCATTGCCAAGAGTTACCCATAATGGGACATATATACATGTGAGGGGATAGAGATCACTCACCGCGAGGGTAAAGAAAGGTGCGCAAGGTACCCTTCGCAACATTGTTTGAAAGAGCAAAATAGGGGAAATAACCTAAATGCCCATCAACACAGTGTGCATTAACTCAGTCATGGGCACATTCATTCTATAGAATACTAGGTGCCCTTCAAGTGAATGTAGCCAATCTGTATGTGTGAAATAGAACATTCTCCAGAACCCATTTCTAAATGAAAAAAATCAAGATGCAGAGCAAGGCATAGTAGACTCCCACTTGTGTTTCTTTTAAAGAAATCTATATTCACATATGCTGATTTATACATGGAATATTTTCAGAAGGATAAACAAGAAACTGTTACCAGAGGTTGCCTCTGGGGATTAGACTAGGCGGCCTGAATGAGAGGGAACAAAGCCTCATTTCCATTCTATATGCTCTTGTACTGTTTAATTTTTTTTTTATTACTCATGTGCAGAACTTCTATTTAAATAAACCAAAGGGTCACACTTATATGCCATATTGTTATCAATATTAATGATACAAGATAATGAAAGATCATACTCTGTCAACACCAATCAGAGAGAATTCCTTCATTTCAAAGACTGTGGAGCATTTATTATGTGCAAGGCAACATGCTGTGTGCACAAGCCACTGGGAGAACCCCGAGGCTGGCTCCTCCCCTCAGTAGGGCACAGCGGTCACCAGCTCGTGCCCTGGAGGGATGCAGAGTAGAGCTGAGCAGTGCCGAAGATCTACCACTGGGCAAATGTGGGGAAATCAGGTCACCTCCTTGAACTTCTGTTTCTTCATCTGTAAGATGAGGATAAAAAGCCTGCTCCTCCCCAAGCCTCCCACCTCACTCTAAGCCATTGTTGTGAAGAACAAAAGAGACCCAGCAGGTGAAACACACAGCCCCAGGGGTATCTGGGTGGTTCAGTCAGTTAAGCCTCTGCCCGTGGCGAGGGTCATGATCCTGGAGTCCCAGGATCAAGTCCCATACTGGGCTCCCCACTCAGGAAAGAGTCTGTTTCTCCCTCTACCCCTCCCCTCCCCCGTGCTTGTGCTTGCTCACTCTCCCATAAATAAATAAAATCTCTTAAAAAAAAATGCACAACCCAGTTCTTAGTAAATGGCAAGGAGCATAGGCCACCGCTCGACAGGTTTCTTTCTCTATTTGACTGTAGCTTCTTGCTCTCCCAAAGTCCGGAACCTCTTCGTTTTGGATAACCCCTCCACGCCCTACCCAAACACACTATCTGAACTCAGGAACAAAACCAATTCAGATAGAGAAGGGTATTCTCACACTTAAGACTTAGAAACGGAATCCAATCTCAGCCTTGCCAGATAGGTAAGCAGGTTCAGTGGGTGTGGGAGGTGGGAATTCCTTGCTGTGGAAGCAGCAGGAATTAAGAGAGCAATACCAGGCAGCCAAGGAGCGGGCAAGAGCCCAGTGTGGGGACCTGCACCCCGAGAGACCAGTGGGCCCATTAGGGTAAGGTTTCAAAGGCTGTGATGAGGAGCTTCCAAAACAAACTGATACTGGGCATTGAGGAGCAATGGAATTTCTTGACCTAACAAGGGGATAATGAGGGCAGCGGCAGTGAGGATGAAAAGGAGAAGATGAAACCTTAGAGACCCAGGATGTGGACTATGTAGGGTCTGGATATTTAGCTGGGGAAGATGAGGAAGAAGCTGAAGACAAACTCCAGAGTTTTAGTTAATGCAATATATCTGAGTTTTCCATAGTGGGTGGAGGAAGAAGTGGGGGACCCGTGTGAGTATGTATAAATGTTGCCAAACACAATTCACTCTTTCTGTTTTAATTTCCAAACTGTTCAGAGGATTTTAATTCATCCAATAAATATTTATTGAGCACTTAAGTGCATTAAGTACTATGCCATGAACCAGAAATATAACCGTTGAGAAAGCACAGCGCTTCCAGGTGATGTGTGGAATTGTTGAATCACGAAATTGTACACCTGAAAATAATATAATACTGTATGTTAACTGGAATTAAAATAAAAGATTTTAAAAAATAAAGAAAGAAAATACAGAGCTTGATCTTACAGTCTTAAAAATCTACTGTGGAGTCCAGGCAGGTTAACAGTCAATCACAACCATGCTAGGATAGAAGAATTCATGCGATATTGAGATTTCAAGAAGGGGCACCTTCTCTAAGCTGGGGGTCAGTGAAGACTTAGGAAATCATTTCAAAGCTGAGAACAGAAAGAGAAGTAGGATTTAAGAGGACAAAGAGCCAAGAAAGAATATTCCAGGGTAGACAGCAAACATAATGGTCACCGAATGTGGAAGGCCTCCACAGCATAGAAGCATAGAGGTACAATATCGCAGGATGGAGAGTGGGAGGTGGTCAGTGAGCAGAAAGGAGACCACAGTGGGACCAGATCACTTTGGAAAGTGTTAGGACTCCGTGCATAGGTATCACTCCCTGGGCATTTATTTCTTAGCACCATCATGACATAGCCCAGACCATGCCCCTGCAGCCCCAGTTTGCACAGTTAGAAGGATTGCCTCTGGGGCATGGCCCTGGGAGATTCCCCTCAAAGCTTGCGCAGGAACACTAGTCAGCCAATGAGTTGGAACCGAGTGGATTTGAAAATGATGACTTTGCTTTTATATCAGATTTCTAAATAGGGATTTTTTTTTTAGCCCCATCAATGTCATGTGCACTGAGTTCCTTCTTTCACTCCCTCTAAAAACAAAACAGAATAAAAGTCATGCAAAATCCACATGAAGGTGGGTAGCTTGGTGGTGTGATGAGGTGGGACATTCATAAGTACAGAACCTTGTCTACAGACTTCTTCCATCCCTCCATTTGACATTAATAGCTCCCAAGATTCCTACAATCATTTTCTCACCCTCAGGACACAGAAAGTAAGAACTAATTTTATTTTCAAGTTGGTTCTGATGCTTGAAAATATGGTATAGCTTGCCCAAGGTCATCTTGTACTTTGTGGGTCTACCAACAGGACAGCTTGATGTAATCTCTTGTTCTACTTCTCTCTCCCACTCTCTTCCTTCCCGTTCATTTTCTCTTTTCCTTTCCTACTCTCAATTGCACATAATGGAGAGGTACTTCCTTGCCTTTACTGTGGAAGTAGGGGAGAAAGTGCAAGGGAATTAAGGCTGGTCATGGAGGCAGATCTAAGACCTGCAGTGCGGCAGCAGGAAGAGCTGGAGCCTTCCACAGACACTGCCCTGGATCCACGGAGGCTGCAAGAACAGCAGAGCAGGAGTCCTTGCCCTCGTGTCTCGGCCCTGCCACCCCTGTGATTCAGCTCTTTTCAGGGAATTGACTCTCTCTCCTCCCCCTGCCAACTGACTTTACAGCAATGTTTCTCAAAATGTGATCCTTGGGACATTAAAGAGACATGACAATCGAGTGGAATTCATGACCCTGGGTAGGCTCCCAGGCCAGATAAAGACACACTCAGGATAACTGATGAGATCAGAATAACAACTGAAGAGGAGAGAATAGTATTATATCAATGTTAGATTTCCTGAATTTGGTCACCCTACTATGGTTGTGTAAGAGAATAGCCTTCCTCTCAGGAAATACATTCTGAAGGATCTAGGAATAAAGGGGCTTGAGATATGCACACTACTTTCAGTTCAGGGGGAAAAAAATGTGTGTCTTTTGTGTGGAGAGAGAGCAAGAGAGAGAAGCAAATATAGCAAAATGTTTACAGCCAGTCAATCTGGTTATTGAGTACAGAGAATTTCTTACAACTATTCTTGCAACTTTTCTTGAAGTTTGAAAGTATTTTTAAGTGAAGAAGCTAAGTTACAGGAAACAAATTAATTTTAAAAAGAAGAAAAATGTTGTCTTGGACCAGACAGCTACATCAGAATCCCCCATGGAGTGAATTAAAACACTGGACAGTTCCCAAGTTCCAACCCAGAACCATGGAATCAGCACCTCTGGAGCTGAGCTCTGGGGAATGGGCATGGCAAGGATCTCAGGTGACTGAGTATGCCCTAAAAGGCATAACATCCATCAGCCACATTAGGACCAGCCTAGGTTCCTTACAAAGTCAGCTCTCTCACATAGTTCTTATATCAACACTCTCAGTAAAGAGAGACCCCAATGGCCTAGCCCATCTTTTCACACCAACGTTCATCACAGGCTGCTACAAACCCATTAATTGGCTACTTTGGGGTCAAATGCCTGGTCCAACATTACTGGCTGAGGACCAGGGTACCATTGTCCTCTTTGGGATACATCTTTTGACCAAACTAGATTTATCCCTTAAAAGGTTATGAAAAGAAAAGCCCCATCACTGACTCATGTAGTACATTCTTTTTTTTTTTTTTTAAGATTTTATTTATTTATTTGACAGAAATCACAAGCAGGCAGAGAGGCGGTGGGGGGGGGGGGGAAGCAGGCTCCCATATGTAGTACATTCTTAATCATGATCCCCACAGCAAAGCCTTTTTCAACAGATGCCATGTGTTTCCTTCCCCAAAAAGAATATTAGCTCTGGAAATCGCAGGTAACAGGGAGGTTTTATCCAACCTAGATGTAATCTTTGACAAGCAGAAACCGGGAAGTCTATACAAATTGAGAGCAAATATTTTTCCCAAGTACCAACGATTTCATTCTGTGGTCATTGACCATGTCATGCATTTGAGTGTACGAGATATGAAGTGGCCTACCAGTTTACCAAGTCTTCATGAGCATCCAGCTCTCCCATGAGGAAATACCACCTGGATGATACCACTTGGCTTTAGGAACTATATCCTTGAAATACCATATTGCTGATTTGAATTAAGAGCTTAATTTAAACCCCAGCAGGCAACAGGTCAGGAAGGTGGGATGTGAAAACCGTCTTGATTCCTTGGTTTCCCTCAAACCAAGCCTCACACCCATTGCTGCCCATCTAATCCACCAGCCAGTCTTGGAAATTCTATTTATGAAACAAATCGCCAAGGCAACTGCATCTCTCCAGCTTCACTGTCACCAGCCAATTCCAAATGACCATTCTTTCTCCCTCAACCATATGTCTCCTGCTTCTATTCTTTCCATATACACAGTAACTAGAATTGTTTTTTAACTTCTTATTTTAAATAATGCCAAACCAACAGAAGAACACCTACTGCTGGCCACGATGGAGTAACTGGGACAAGATTTACCCTCCCACATGAAACAAGTGAAAACCAAACAAAATATATGAAACAAAGGTTTCTGAGATCCTGGGCATAAGGCAATGAAAGTCAGTGATGCCTCAAAAATGGGAAACTATTGAGGGAAGTCCCACAATTGCCCCAGCTCACTACATCATGAGACTTTCCAGGTCATGACATGGGGAGGCACAACCCAGGGAACACCTCAAGTTGAGAAGACAGAGCTGAAAGTCCTTGAAGTCCACAGTGGTGAGAAGTCATGAGACAAAGTGCCAGCAAGAAGGTGGTGGCACAGAGAGAGCCCCAGAGTTCCACACAGGGTCCTGCTTGAGTGTTCAAGAGAGTACTGATCCTGGCAGGTATGTGAGAAACCTATTCAAGGTTGGGGGAAGAACCACAGAAAGGATTCAAGTGAAGAGTATCTGTCGTTCACTTGGCATCAGCAAAACTAGCACCTGGCCCCACAAGCAGATTGGGAAATATCTTAATTCTCTGGGCATAGGAAGAGTAATAAGAAGGGTCTTGCCTTAGTAGAGAGCTATGGTTAACCCTAGACTAGATGCCAATCTGGTCTAACATCTCCTAAAAAGATCTGAAAGGATTAAACTATTTCTAAGTAACTGCATCCTGGAACAAAGTTCAAGAAATTTCCTATAGGAAAAAAAACTATCCAGCACCCAAAAAGTTAAAATTCACAATGTCTGGCATCCAATAACAAGTTATCAGGCATGCAAATAATCAGGGAAACAAGACCCATACCAAGGAGAAAGATCAATTAGTTGAAATTGGTCTAGAACCAACACTTATGTTAGAATTAGCAAAGGCATTAAGTCACCTACCATTGTCTATATATTCAGAGTTAAGTAGAGTCAGAGAATATATTTTTTAAAAGACTCAAATCAAACTTCTAGACTTGAAAACTGTGTCTGAAAGGTATACTGGAAGGGAATAAGAGCAGATTAAAAAAAATGAGTATTTTTCTGGAGAATCATATTTGTCTTTAGACATTGCTTTTTTTCTCCTACTCTTTCTCCACAGTCCTACCATTTCTAAAAAAGTAATCAAGACATATGCTTAAAACTAATTGTTTTAAGCAAACGAGTGCAAAAAAGGCAAAAGAGTTTAATGGATTCCCTCAAAGTTTCATAACTACTTAATGAAAGAATCTGAACTAGAATCAAGGGAAATTGGCATTCACAGATATTTCCCTGTTATATAATAGTGCTTCTCCTTTAGGATTAGTTATATAATAGCAAAGCAGTGATGAAATATTTTGATACAGATTAGTAGATAAAACAATTCAGGTATTGCTCTTGGAAATGGACCTCAATTAACACCAGAGGAAGTTGTTAAAGACATAAGAAACTGTGTGCTAAAATTAAAATATAATGATCATCCAGGAGGGCTATTAGAAGTATTTCTCCTCCTGAATCTTTAAAAGAAGGATGTTTTTGAGTCCAACTTTGAGGAATGGTTTAGGCAAAATCATGCATATGGGCACATTGTTTCTGCTTTTGTAGTTAAAGAGCAATAAAGCTTCTAATTTTATATGAAAACTTTTATCACCATAATTTTTGGCAGTTCCAAAAAGTCATAATACATATTTTTAAGATCTTCATTGGAATTCTCCACCCTTCAATACGGTTTGTTCTGACATGGAGTTAATACTAATGATTTTAGATATAAAATTGTGTGTCAAAAAGGAAAAAAAAAAGGGAGGGGGTGCCTGAGTGGCTCAGTGGGTTAAAGCCTCTGCCTTCGGCTCAGATCATGATCTCAGGATCCTGGGATCCAGCCCCGCATCGGGCTCTCTGCTCAGCAAGAAGCCTGCTTCTCTGCCTACTTGTGATCTCTGTCTGTCAAATAAATAAATAAAATCTTTTAAAAAAGGAAAAAAAGCAGATTAGAAATTGTGGAAAAAATATTAGTAAAATTGAAGACCCAGTAAACTACACAAAATGGAAATACACAAAGCAAAAGACCGGGAAAATATGAAAAGAAGCATCACTGAGCTATGAGACAACTTCAGAGGCTTAATACATACATAATTGCAGCCCCAAGGAAGGGGCAGGGGGAACAGAAAGAAAAGACCATTGGAGGGACGCCTGGGTGGCTCAGTCGGTTAAGTGTCTGACTTCAACTCAAGTCATGATCTCAGGGTCCTGGGATTGAGTCTCACGTTACACTCCCTGCTCAGTGGGGAATCTGCTTGTCTCTCTCCCTCTGCCTCTCCCCTGGCTTGAGCTCTCTCTCTCTCAAATAAAATAAAATCTTAAAAAAAAAAAAAAAGACTATTTGAAAAAATAATGGATGAGAACTTCCTAAATTTGATAAACTATAAACCCAGAGATCCAAGAAGCTAGCAAACCCCACACAGGAGAAACACAAAGAAAACATCATAATCTAATTGTTCAAAATCAGTGACATGGGGGCGGTTTGGGGGTGGGGAAAGTAGCTATTAAAAAGAAAAAGCCGTTGGGCGCAGAGCATCAGGGGTAAGAATAACAGATTTCTCCTCATTGAAAAATACGCAAGAGGAGAAGCAGTAGAGCTTCGTCTTTAAAACTCTGAAAGAAAGAAACAAAAACTGTCACCCTGGAATCCTACAATATAGACTTTTTCAGACATTACAAAAGCTGAAAGCGTTCATCAGCTGCAGATCCACATGTCAAGAAATAAAGAAGTTCAGCCCGCAGGAGAGGAGACCCCAGCCGGCAACGTGGGGCGTCACAGGGAGTGAACCGGGGAGAAAGCATGTTTTCTGATTTCAGTCTCTTTAAGAGCTAATTGTTCAAACAAAAATAATGACATTGGAATATGGGGTTTATAACATAGGAGAAAGTACAAACTCATGACAATAAGAGAAATGCAAGCAGACTCCCCAAGCTTCTCACGCTGTACATGAAGTATCAAGTGATAGCTTATCACCTACAAGTGGGCCGTGATGCATTTAAGAAGCAGACTGTAAATTCTAAAGCAGCCACTGGGAAAAAAAGAAGAAGAAAAACAGCCACACACAAAGAGTTACAGCTAATAAGAACAAAGAAGTTAACGGAAAAAAAAATTACTGGTCCAGGATCAAACAGTAAGTTTGACAAGCGCGTCTCTTTAATGTGAAAATGTCCCTCAGCCCTTCTTTGTTTTTCATGACCTTGACCTTGCTAAAGAGTACAGACCAGTTGGGTTGTCTTTGTTGTTTAGTTTTGGGTGGTTGTAGAAGGCCCCTCAGTTTGTGGTTCTCTGTTAAAAGCAATTCTCTTTTACTGTCAATGAGATGGCAACAGTGCCCTGCTGAAATGGCACCCACGGCTTCCCAACCCCTCGCACTCAGATCAACCATGTTGTCACAGAGCCTTTCCTAATGTGGCCTCAGCCTTCCCCCCTCCCCCGCATTTTATGTCCCATCACACTCACCCTGTCCTGCACCAACCACAAGGCTTGCTTTCCTTCCTTCCTTCCAGCTTGTTCTCACCTCAGGGCCGTTCCACATGCTCTTCCCTCTCATCCTTCCTTTCTCAGTTCATAATCACCACCCCAAAGGCATCTCACCTGACCACCACTTCAAAGCAGCCCTCCCACAGAATCAGCCCCACCACTCGCCACCCCTGGTCACCTCCTTTGGAGCCCTTCTACCTGGCAGAAATGCTCTTCTGCACTTGCCTTCTATTGCCTTGGGCAGAGAGGAGTTCTCAGTACCGAGAACAGTACCAGGCACACAGAAGGCCTTCAGTACATATGTTGGCTGGGAGGGGGTGGAGGAGGGGGAATGAATGAAGAAGGGACAGGGGAGCCAAGAAAGAGAAAGAAAAAAAAAAAAAACAGGAAAGAAAAATGCTTTGGAAGAAAAGAGATCCCAGGGACATAACATCTGCTGAGAGTTTACCCACATGCTGAGCAGGCTTCCACGCTCTGGATGTGGACCAGCTCGTTCACAGGACAGTCAGAATCTCGAGTCACTTAACTTCTAAGACCCCAGACCCTCCATCAGTAAACCGAGGAAGATATCTAACCACAGCCTCAGAAAGACACGCATGTTCAAGTTACCTCAAGCGACCTGCACAATGGGTGAAGGCCATACAGAACAGCACAGACCCGTCCTCAGAGGCCAGAATGAAGGTGTGAGGGGGTGGAAACCACCTCTTGTAGTGAATGCCTCGTTCTCCTTCCTGGGAGGGACCCTTAGAGCCATAGGAGGGGGCTCTAAAAACCCCATTTTTTCCACAAGATCCTGCCTCCTGGACTGAAAAATTAAATGTCAGAATGAAGATAGAGAAAATGAAGGAGCAACCTGGAGAAGCAGAGGGGAGAGCTGGAGAAAGAGGTCTGATTTTCAAGTACCTGGCTCCAGGCCATTCCAGAGGTCTGGCTTCCCTCTTGACCTTGGTTTCCTGAAACACTTTGTAGCCTCTAAGAATCTTTTTTTAGTGAAGCTAGCTCTGGCTGTTTTCTGTTTCTGCAGAATGTCTGTTGATGTTGGAGAGTTGCCTTCAATTATTTGGGGGTGCCCCTCCCCCTTCCTGGTCTCAGTGGGAAGCAGAGAGCACCTCCCACTACAGAAATGGGAAATGTCAGTCACTGGCTTTCCCAGTGTCCCTTGCAGCTGGGAGAGTTAAGCACATGACCCAGGTTTAGCCAATGAGATGTGTATCTGCAGTGAAGCAAGGCCCTGGAGAATTCATTTTACTGGGGTGGTGACAACATCTTCCATCCCATGCTCCCAGGGGCAGCAGCATAAGCCTGGTTTGCCTGAGGACAGTGGCATCTATGCCAGACTGGGGCTGCGTCATCACACGGACTGCTGTTGTGATGGACACCTGACCTCCCTTGTCACTGCCCTTTATCTCGTGCCTGATCTGTAGCTTGCCTAACGTTTCTGTGAACCACCCAATGTGCTTTCAATAAATTCCTTTTCTGCTTAAGTCAGAGAATTGGTTTCCGTTCCCTGCAACTACGAACTCCAACAAATCCAGATGCTTTCCACAAGAGTCCTAATTCAAGGAGCTCAGTGTCACCTGAGTTTTAAGTGTATATTTCTGGCCTTTCAACAACCCTTCTCCCTGGCCTCCAGTGAACACTGCCCACGGAACTCACGACGGGAAAGCAAGCCCTCGGGTGGAGCTGATGTTTTGGTGTCCAAGCATATGTCGCAAAGTCTGCTGCTGGCCCACATCCCACCTTTATGTGAACGAGGAGAAGGCATGGCAGTCAGCTGGGATGCGCTGTGCCAGGAATGACCTTCATGGCCACGAGCAGAGGCCCGGGTGGCACATCTCTCCACGGCCTTGCTGGGCTGAGGCTAACAGCACAATGTGCTAAGCACATGTTTACAAATGGACAGAACCTTCACTGAGTTTGGGCTCTGTAGGAAAGTCAACTTGGAAGGCATGGGCTTCACAGAAGCTTGTAAGCTGAATAAAGCACAGACTTAGTGGCTGGCAAGTTGGACTCCAAGGATGGATTCCCAGGGGAGTCTTAAAACACCCTGAATTTTATATAAAACGTGTGAGGACATATATTCTTCTGGAGAGGAAGTCTAATTATCATCAGCTTGTCAAAGCCTCTGTGACCCACCCCCCCCCCCCCCCCCCACACACACACGCACATCGTAACTCTATAACCACTGGTATGACCTAATCTTTCAATTTGCAAGTAAGGAATGGAAGAAACAGAAATGTTCAGAAAGGTCACAGAACACATTAGTGGTTAAGTCAGAATAAAAACCCAGGTCCACAGCTTAAATAACAGAATTTTCTCTGCTTTAAGTAGCGCACATGATCATGCCAACAAGGTATCTTCATTGAGAGAGAATTCTCCCTGGTCTGGAATGTCCCGGAAGGGGTAGCAAGAGCTCACAGACAGGTGTTCCTGAGCCTGGGCAGTGCTGGTCTTTCAAACCTCAGGTTCCCAGTGCCCCAGCCACCCTGCCCACCCCCATCTGGCCTACCACAGGCCTGTGTTAGTGGTAGGGCAGATCAAGGGTAAACCCTGGCCCTCTACTGTTTCCCCCCACTCTCCCATCCTATCCACACACTTGCAGCACCTTGTACCTGGAGGCCAGTCAGAGATGCAGGAAGCCTGTAGCCTGGAAAGCCACAAGTTGCTCAGCTAGCAATTTAAAACAACAACAACAACAAACTTTTAATTTTTTTTTTAAGTCCTAAACCCACACAGATATGCCTGGCCCCCACATACCTTCAAGGCCATGTGTTGGTGGCACAACCTTGTACATTCACATTCACCTCTGTGGGACAAAGCCTTCCTTTTGCGGGTGCCTATAATATTCATTTCATTTTATCAGTTTAAAAATACTGGGAACAGGGCCACCAAACAGCATCCCCCGATGGCTTATTTCTAGGATTTACCAATTCCTTTTTTAAAAAGTCTTAGGAATTACAACACACAGGAATAACTGCTAACATATGGGCCAGGCACTATAGTAAGTACCTGACATACATATTATAATTTCATCTTCACACCAAGGATAAATACTATTACCATCCCTATTTTATATTAGGGAAGTAAGGCCAAAGAAGTAGCTTGATTAAGGTTGCAAAACTAGGAGGAGACAGAGAGAGCAAGGATTTATATCCAGGTCTTGTGGATTCCAGAGACTCAGTTCTTAGCGGCTCTGCTCTGTTAAGCTAAATTGCCTCTTCGGAGAGAGGGTGCTGGTTGGGGTTTGTGAGAACCCTTGAGTTTCTCCAGTGCCCTTCATCAAAATGTCTAAGCTTTACAAAGCGGAAGAATGCTCCCACCTTCCAGTGAGCATGGGGCTTCAAGGAGTCTTCAACCATCGGGTCCAGAAGAACTGCAGAGGTCTCTTCTAACCTTCTCAAGTTACAGGTGAGGACATAAAGAACCGGAGAAGGTAAGTGACATGGGCAGAACACACAGCCAGTGAGGAGTCCCATGACCCTAAGTCCAGAAAGCCACCTGCTGAACCAGTGTCCCAGAGTGAGAGACATTTTGTCCTCTGTTGTATGGGAGATGATTTTAGGGACTCACAAGAGAAAAGCTTTAAATAATGTGGATTCTCTTAACTAATGAGAAAAATATCCCTTGACTTCTCTTTTAGTCCTGATCGAGGAGAGTCTCAGCTCAGTGCGAATATGACTACAACAGCTCTTTAATACTTACTACATCCCCTTTTTACAAAGAGAGAACGGACCTTTGGTGGGAAACCAAGAATCACCAAGAATGTAGCAACACTGCTTTATGTTGTTCTTTATAGGTTACCCTATAATTATGCTAGGTGATACAAGTTTTCCATTTATACATTAATTTAAAGTTTCCATTTAAGCATATGTATTTAGGTTAAAGAAAAGTTGAATCCATTTAAAGAAAAATATTCAGTGAATACGGATCGCTTGCTCTGATACAAAGTAACCTCGAAAATTTCAATGAAAATAAAACAAATGTGTTACTTCATAATCACTGTTTAAGCAAATGACAATAACTACAACTTTTAAGCATAGGATCCTAATCGTATTCAGGTGACTAGAAATCCACCACGCTCACTTGAGGTTGGGCCCCACGCTCTGCGACTTCCTGTGTGTATAACCCCGCCCTCACTCCTTAGGGGCCCTGGGGGAGACCATCCCGCCACCCTGGGAGGAGTCTATTGGGACGCGATTACCGCGGTCCCCGCGCACCGCTAACAGCAACGGAAGGGGCGTGCCGCCCCCTGGTGGACAGCTCGGAAATTGTGCGGCCAGTTTTCTGTTTTCCGGGGTGTGTGCGCAGAGGCAAGCCTGAAACTCGGCGGTCCTGCAGCCTCTCCTGTGTATTCTACATAAGCATACTTGTAAATATAGATCTGGGCTGCCTTTGAATTTCACGTCAGGATGGTAAAGAGGGTTTTATGTGGGCTAAGACTGAGACCCACCGTCCTAGAACAGGAGGATCGCTGGCTACTGTGAGGGAGGGGCTGATGAGCCCCTCGGGCAGATCTCGGCTGCAGGAGGCGTCACGGCCCTGCCTCACCAAACCGTCTCCAGTCGCCGTCTTCGGTCCGAATCCCGTTTCCCACCAGGCTCAGACCTCCCTCGCTCCAGCGCCGCTCTCGCCCTCCTCCGTCATCAGCACCCTTCTCTGGGAAACTCATCAGTCCCACCTCTGGAGCCACTCCCCTTTCCAGAGTACGTGAACGAGCTCAATCCCAATGGACAGGACGCGAATTACCTAATCAGTCAGAGCCAGGCTGCCCAGCATCTAAAACCACCCCTGGGTGTTGCTCCGAGATCCCCCCCGGATGATTCCGTGAAGCAGCGAGCCGGGTCCTGGCGTTGGAGCAGACGCCCGGCGCTGCCTGGTGATGCTAGGATACCCGACAGTACCCCTTCCACCAGCCCCTCGCCCCCGGGTTTATTTCGAGAGGCCTCGGGAAATATCGACTGATAAAAAACAGAGTCAAGATTTTCAGATAAAACTTACCACACTCACCAAGCTGAGACTGTCCTGAAGACAAAATCTGCACTTGCCGCCGAACTCGGCTAAACATCTCCAAATTAGAAAAAGCACAAGGACGGAATAAGAAGGCAGGGGGCGCCCTCTAGCGGCGTGGTTACACTATCTCAGGAGGAAAAGTGGATTCCGGAAATGCAAAGCAGAGGATTTAGCCTAATTTTCAAGGAGAAGGACAAAGTCAAGTGTTAAACTGAGGCAGGAGGCAGTGATGCCTGAAAGACACAAGTGGGACGTTACTGTCTCCTCAGTGGACCCGTGTGGATGACTTTTTTATCTGACTTTACCTCACAGGAAGTGACTCACTCAAGGTCAGGTCCTTACTCAAGGACAGGACTGGAAATTAAATCCAAGGGTGCCAACCACAAATCTGGAACTCTCTCCCCGATGGGTGGCAACCCCTCCCCAGAGTAAAAGCCATCACTTGTGCATTTTACATCCTTCTCAGGAGTTAGCACAGTCATGCATGTAATAAATATTTGATCCATTATATAATGAAATAGTAATTTTATGAAATGATAATTCTGTGTCCAATACTATGCAAAGTACTAATAATAGATTATTCTATTTGCTGTTCATAATAACTGTATTGAGGTAGCCTACTTTACAGAGAAGGAAACCAATTCTCAGAGAGATTAAGTAACTCACCTACGATCACAAAGCCTGAGATCACACCCAAGTGCACTAACTCCAGAGCCTGGTCTCTTATCTACTAAACCACAAGCTATCAAACTCAGGACTCCTTTATGCTTAAAAATTATTAAGAGCCAGCAGCACCTGCTCAGTCAGTTAAGCATCCAACTCTTGATTTCAGCTCAGGTCATGATCTCAGGATCTTGAGATCAAGCGCCTATATCCAGCTCCTTGCTGGGCTTGGAGCCTGCGTAAGATTCTCTCTCTCTGCCCCTCCCACCAGCTCTCACTCTCTCTCTCTCTCTCTCTCTCTAAAAAAAGAAAAATTATTAAGGACAACAAAGAGCTTTTGTTTACAAGGATTATGGCTCTCAATATTTATAGTATGAGAAAATTTTAATTTTTATTTAAATTCAATTTAGTTAACATATAGTATATTATTAGTTTCAGGGGTAGAAATTAGTGATTTATCAGTTGCCTACAACACTCAGTGCTCATTAAATCATGTGCCCTCTTTAATGCCCATTACCCAGTTATCCCATCTCCCCACCCAGCTCCACTCCAGCAGCCCAGTTTGTTTCCTAGAGTTCAGTCTCTATGGTTTGTCTCCCTCTATGTTGTTTGTTTGTTTTTTTTAAGATTTTATTTATTTATTTGATAGAGATCACAAGTAGGCAGAGAGGCAGGCAGAGAGAGAGAGGAAGGGAAGCAGGCTTCCTGCCGAGCAGAGAGCCTGATTCGGGGCTCGATCCCAGGACCCTGGGATGATGGCTTGAACTGAAGGCAGAGGCTTTAACCCACTGAGCCACCCAGGCGCCCCTCCCTCTCTGTTTTTATCTTATTTTTCCTTCCCTTTCCCTATGTTCATCTGTTTGTTTCTTAAATTACACATGAGTGAAATCGTATGGAATTTTCTTTCTCTGACTGACTTATTTCACTTAGCATACCTTCTAGTTCCAGCCACATTGCTGAAAATGGCAAGATTTCATTCTTGTTGATGGCTGAGTAATATACCATTAAATAGAATATTATATACAATTATACATCTGCTTTATTCATCTACCGATGGACATCTGGGCTCTTTCTATATTGGGGCTGTTGTGGACATGGCAGAAATTAAAATGGGAATTTAAAAAATATTTACTCATTGATTTAAACATTGCAAACCCTCCTAATATTATATTTTTTATGAAAAAATCACTATTTTCCCAGATTTAAAAAAATATTTAGTGAGAAGACCGTCACTATTTTTTTTTATTTCTTTATGACCTGACTTTTTTTTAAAGATAGCTAGATTCTCTATCTCCTTCTGCATTCAGTCTGCTGGGATACCTCACTTCATGCAGCTTCTGCCAAACTCCACTGTCCACTTATAAGAGAACAGGAATGCAAAGGGCAAATAACATCTTAGTATCATTACTGAAATAGTCTTGACCTCGTGCACCCCTGAAAGGGCCTTTGGGACCCCTGGGGTCTCGGGCTGCTGTCGGAAAACCACCACTCTCTATAGGGCAAATGAGCCAAGGGCCCTGCCTTCCTGAGAGTCACTTCTGCAGGGAGCTCATTCCACTCAAAGCACTCCCGTGGACATCTCAACTGCTTTTGCTTCCTTTTTTCCTCCATTCTTGTTCTTTTCCTGGCAATTGCATGTCGTCTCAGTCGACTTTTTCTTCCTCCATGCCCTGGACGCAGCCTGTCAGGGAAATGATGAACCTCAAGACAGAATCCTACAAGCACTAAAGAGGGGCTGTTTTAATCTTAGATGCCTCAATCTAAAGACCAAGAAGCATAAACTGTTAATTCCTATTATTCCATTTCTAGGGAAAAGAACTTCTAAAAGATCCTGACTCAAATTCATCAGACTAAGAAACCTAGTATTGAACAATGATACTCTCGCTTGGGTTTCACTGAGATAAGTAGTTCTACACAGCCGTATACTAAGACACCCACCACACCTCGAGGGAACCTTGGCTCCCAGCTACCACCCCATCCCCGGCCTCCCATCAGCATCAGTGAAGAGGGCGCCCCATCTACCACCACCAGGGATCCTCACTGCTGCTTCCAGGCCACTGTCCCTTTCTCTGCCCCAAAACCCAGCTTGAAACCTCATGTCATCAGACTATACCATCCATTAGTCTGTCTTATTGTGAAGACCTGGGTCACTCCCTTCCCACCTTGGAGATTCTGGCTCCTGGCTCAGTACCATTCTAATACCACTCCTTCATTCTGTTTCTTCCTTTCAGAACTCCGCTCTCAAAATTACTGGGCAATTCTCCCATGAGCTTGTCCTCCATCTGCCTGTCCCTCATTCCTGTGGTCATCTGCTAGACATTCTCACTACCAATAGCTTCAAACTCTCCATAATCTGACCTTCAAGCACCAAAGTCTCCATCTTCCCAGCTCAGCACTACCCTATTCTCAATAATCTTTTGACCACCCCTGCCCAGGGACTTACACTTAAAATCCAAAGTCACTTTTATGGCCTTCAATGTCCTTATGATTAGGCCCCTGCCTACCTGCTCTTTATCCTAACCCCCTATTACTCATTATGCTCCAGCCCCACTGACCTTTCAGCCATTCCTCGAACATGCCAAGTCCATTCCTACCTCAGGACCTTTGTACCAGCTCCCTCTTATGCCTGGATACTCCTACCCCTGGGTATTCTCAGCCTTTCTTTCTCACCTCCTTCAAATCTTTGTTCAAAATTACCTTCTCAATGAGGACCTCCATAAACTATTTAAAATCCCAACCCACCCATCCATCCCCTCACCCACAGGACATTCATTCCTCCTTCTCTACTTTATCTTTCCATGGCACCCACCACTTTCTAGCCTATAGTAGACCTTACTATTATTTTGTAGATAGGTGGTTTCTGGCTGAGGGCAGAGATTTTTATCTGTTTTGTTTACTGCTATGTCCTTAGTACTTAAGAACAGTGCCTGGCACTTAGGGACCATTCAGCATTTTCTGTATGAATGAAGGGAATTGGATTGTGCAGATTTTGAAACAATAAAAATAAGAGCTTATTAAGTCATATTATACACACAGTTTTAAATAACAAAGTACCTGCTCTCCCTGTCTCTCTTTACCCAACTATCTCCTTCAGCATCTCTCCACACCACCCTCCGCCCTCTGCCTCCACCTACAATGTAGGACAGAAAGATGATTTGTTTTACTGCTCTAGTTACATGCCCAGTTTTCAACCTACCAATGCAGAACACTGCATTCAACTAGCTTTTGATCTTTCTAGGAAGATGAAGATGCTTCCTAACTATGCGCTCTCCCCTCACACCTCCAGGTTAGTCTCCCATAGTGCCCCCAATGGGCTGTGTCCCCTTCCTGGGTCAGTGCACGGTGCAGGAAGCCAAAGCCAGCTGTGGTCTGGGCTCTGAACAGCATACCAATGGCAGGCAGCTCCCACCTCTGCAGTGGCCCTGCAAGATGGAGGGGAGGGACAGTACGTGCCATCACCATGGAAACCCCCTCCCACTCCTGAGGCACCAGAGGAAGGCAGAGCCTGCAGGCTGTTCCACTGTGTTCTTAGAGAAGTGGTTTGTCAATCCCGCCTCTTCTCACAGGAAAAGAGGCCTCTTCATAAGGAGTATAGTCACAGATCCTCCCGGGAGCCTGTGCATACAGGCATACTGGCAGCCACTTTGCTGTCTGACTTCCTGCTGTAATCAGTCCCACAAACTGTCCCAGGCAGGGCTGTGGGCTTGAAGGCTGCAAAGATCAAGCACCCTTCAGAGCAGAGGACTGAAAGATGGGCCTCTGATTGCTCC
The DNA here is from genome assembly GCF_002288905.1 of Enhydra lutris kenyoni. NCBI lineage: Eukaryota > Metazoa > Chordata > Mammalia > Carnivora > Mustelidae > Enhydra > Enhydra lutris. Next base: position 27,905,063 of record NW_019154089.1, read on the forward strand.
TGTTGCTTGAGCGCATGTGGCTAAGGCCTCCAAAAGTCACCTCGTACAGCCTGTCCTAAAGCTAGCTCTGTGCTTGCTTTGAGGGGCAGAACCAGCCACCAGGAGAGGACAGAGGCCTAGGAAATGGAGTGGTCAGCTTTTGATGTCTGCAGGGAAGACACATCCACCATAGGAGAACAGGTTTCCTCCCCCTCCTGTGGCCAAGATTGGCTCCAGATGAACCACACCTGAGGACCGGGACCTGCAAGAAGAGGAGAATGGTCCTTTGTCCCCCAGAGGCATGCCTGCTGAGCTGCAGAAACTGTGGGCCCACCTGGTGCCACCCACAGAGCCAAGCACTGTGAGACAGGGCTCCAAGGGGAGCATTCTGGAAGCCTAAGAATATGGTTCCTTTTCAGTCTTCTTACCAAACAATGGAGAGAAAGGGAGGATCATTGGCCTGTGGGGACTTGAGCTTAAATATTGGTGGCCACTCCTTGTCCCAAGATTTCTCCCCTGCTGGAGTAGCCCAACACTTTAGGGCCTGAAGATCCTCGAATATGGTGTGCCCAGGAAACCTACACTCCATCCTGCTCTCTATGGCCCTCAAAGGGTATGAAAAGGACCCCAGTGGTTATTAAGGGAGGGGGCCCTGGACAAAGCAGTAGGAAGCCCCACCCAGGAAAAGTACGGAGGAGGCATGGCTGCTATTCTCAGAGGGGCGGGAATCCCCAGCCATATGGAAACACATGACCACACACACCTCTACCCAGAGTGGAGGCCACCAGCCCCACACAGAGCTCAACACCCAGACCGAAGCCAGGACACTGCCTATAACCAACACGTGGCCTGTCACACGAGCACAATCGTTTCTCCCTCCAGCTGTCCTCCCTGGCGTTGGGCTGCAGGAGGCCCACGCAAGCCCAATATCTGCAGGGGGGAGGGGAGGTATGTTCACCACACAGGCTCCAGTCCCAGCTCTAGCCCATGCAGGGGGTAGAAGAGCTTGCGAGGAGTCTGAGACTGAAGTTTTAAAATGAACAAGACAGAGGCTTACATTCCAAGTCAGAAACTGATTTTAACCAAGAGGAACCAGATAGCTATGGAATCTAATAAGATGCTCCTCCCCACCACCCAGCAGGGAGGAGAAGCTGAACAAACCCCAGTGGTAGCAGTTACTGAAGAAAGAAAACCAGCTCCCATTTCCACCCTGTCGATTTGGACCTTCTCTGCACACAGGCAGGCAGTGCTAGGAGAACACAAACAGGATGGGAGCTGCCCAGCAGGGGAGGCGAGAAGCTGGCCCCATGGGCTTGTGCTCTACCCCTGCCTCTCTCTCTCTGAGGGGACCTGGGATAAAGGCAAAGTCCCTAGCCCTGACTCTGCATGATGCTAACAGTGAGCTTGGTGCAGTCACTGGGCCTCTAGAACCTGGGTCCCCAGGGACAGATGACACATTCCTTCATTTCGGTAAATACCTGAGAACCTACCATCGCCAGGAATACAAGAGCAAACAGGGCCGACCCGAGCTGGCCCCCAGTACAGCAGAAGAGACAGACAAACAGGCAGACACAGCTTAGCAGGTGACGTGATAGGAGGAGTTTCAGTGTCTGGAGTGGAGCAAATAGGAGGGAACCCAGCCCGCTCTTTGGGGTATCAGGAAAGGCTTCTGGTCAGAGAAGTAGCTCAGTGGAGAGCGAAAGGGTGGATAGGTGTGAGCCAGCAAATCAGAAAAGCTTTCCTAGGGAAGAATCACACTTCATCGCCCTAGGAGCCACTGGCAGCACTGGGAGTCACATGGGCTTTCTCCTAAGGGCAGTGCGGCACCGTTTAAAAATGAAATGAGGAATGGCTGCTTGATGGGTACAGGTTTTCTTGGGAGGAAGGATGAAAATGTTCTGAAAGTAGGTAGTGGTCATGTTTGTACAATACTGTGAATGACTTAAAAGCCACTGAGTTGTACACTTCAAAATGGTTGAAATTTTTAAATGGTGAATTCTGTGTTATGTGAATTTTACCTGAACTCAAAACAAAAGGTAAATCACACCTGGAGGGAACTTTCGATGCCAGCCAAGCTGGCAGAACAAGGACCAATTTACCTTCCTGCCCAAAACAACTGAAAAACAACATATGAAACATGGTTTCCAGGAGAATTGATATTGGGCAACAAAGGACAGTGGTCCCTGAGGAACGGGAAATAAATGAGGTGAGCCCCCTATGATATGGCCCAGCTCACTGGTCTGAACATTTCCAGGCCAGAGTGGGGAAGAAAGAAGAGCGAGCCAACTCTTTGAGCTGAAGAGACAGAGTCAGGGAAGACCATGTAGCTAGTCAGCCGGCCAGAACACTGGAGAGGAGGGCACTACACTGAGATGACCCTGGGAATCTGCAGTCTCCTGTAGGGCCTCATTGCTTGCAGGTGAGGAAACCACCTGAGAGCTAGAGGGAAGAGCACCAGAGCTCACAGAGCGCTGGGAAGGCTGTCTGCTCCCAATAGCCAGGCTAGAAAACCTCCCAATCCTTGAACAGTGGACGGAGTTTTAAGAGTCTTTACTTCATTCCTCAAAAAAAAAAAAAAAAAAGAGAACCACCATATGATCGAGCAAGCCCACTTCTGGGTATAGATCCAAAGACCATGAACACGGCATCTCGAAGAGATACCTGCACTCCCATGTTATTGTGGCACTATTCACAAGAGCCAAGATGTGGGAACAATGTAAGCGTTCATCAACAGAGGAATGGGAAAAGAAGATATGGTGTGTATACACATAAATGGAGTACTATGCAGGCATGAGAAAGAAGGAAATCTACCATGTGCAACAACACAGATGGACCTTGAGGGCATTATGCAAAGTGAAACAAATCAGGAAGACAAATACTATATGATCTCATTTACATATGGAATCTTAAAAAAGTCCATTTCAGAATGGAATACTGGTTACCAGGGGCTGTGGGGTGAAGGAAATGGGGAGATGCTGGTCAAAGGGCAAAAACTTCCATTTTTCTTCTTTCTTGAGAGAGAGAGAGAGGGGTGCCTGGTGTCCCAATGAGTTGAGCCACCAACTCTTGGCTTTGGCTCTGGTCATGATCTCCGGGTCATGAGATGGAGCCCCAAGCTGGGCTCTATGCTCAGCCTGGAGTCTGCTTCTCTCTCTCTCCCTCTGCCCCTCCCTAGATCACACAAGCATGTATGTGTGTATGCTCTCTCTCTCTCTCTAAAGTAAATAACTCTTTAAAAAAGAGACAGAGCACATGCTGGAGGATAGGGTGGGGAGGAGCAGGGGAAGACAATCTAAAGCATGCTCCACGCTCAGCACAGAGCCCAACGCCCATCTCATAACCCTGGTATCACAACCTAAGCCAAAATCAAGAGTCAGACACTTAACCAACTGAGCCACCCAGGTGCCCCCAAACTTCCAATTATAACATCAGTAAGTTCTGGAGATGTAATGTGTAGCATGGTGATTATAGTTAACAATATTGCATTATATAATTGTAACTTGCTAAAAATAGATCCCAAATGTTCTTATCACCAAAAAATGGTAATTACATGATATAATGAAAGTGTTAGCTAACTATGCACATGTACCAAATCAGCACCTTATACAATGTTGTATGTCAATTAGATCCCAAAGCTGGGAACAATGATAACCAAAAAAAGCCTGGCTCCTGGGGCTAGACAGACATGAGTTTGATTCCAGACTCCTACAACCTACCAGTTGTGCCACTTAAATTTCGGGAGCCTCAGTTTGCTCATCTATAAGATACGGATTCATTTGACTGTTGTAAAGATAAATAGAAGAATATGTTTTTCTTTAAATAAAGCATGACCTCAATAGAAGGGGGAAAATTAGCCCTTGTGTTGCCTAACAAACTTAAAAGTAAGACTCAAATGAATCAAATTGTTTCCGAGCAACTTAACTACATCCCAGAAAAAGGTTTGGGAATGTTTACATAAGGGGCACCTGGGAGGCTCAGTAGGTTGAGGGTCTGCTTTTGACTCAGGTCGTGGTCTCAGGGTTCTGGGATCGAGCACCATGTCAGGACTCCCTGCTCAGCAGGGAGCCTGCCTCTCCCTCTGCCTCCTCGCCTTGCTTGTGCTCTCTTGCACAGTCAGATAAATAAAATCTTAAAAAAAAAAAAAGTGTACAGAAATATAAAAATACCCAGTACAAAAAAAAAAGGTAAAATTCTTCTGGCATCCCGGAGAAAGGGGAACCCTCCTACACTGTTGGTGGGAATGCAAGCTGGTGCAACCACTCTGGAAAACAGCATGGAGGTTCCTCAAAATGTTGAAAATAGAACTACCCTATGACCCAGCAATTGCACTGCTGGGTATTTACCCTAAAGATACAAACGTAGTGATCCGAAGGGGCACATGCACCCGAATGTTTATAGCAGCAATGTCTACAATAGCCAAACTATGGAAAGAACCTAGATGTCCATCAACAGATGAATGGATAAAGAAGATGTGGTACACAATGGAATACTATGCAGCCATCAAAAGAAATGAGATCTTGCCATTTGCGACGACGTGGATGGAACTAGAGGGTATCATTCTTAGCGAAATAAGTCAGTCAGAGAAAGACAACTATCATATGATCTCCCTGATATGAGGGAGAGGAGATGCAACATGGGGGGTTAAGGGGGTAGGAGAAGAGTAAATGAAACAAGATGGGATTGGGAGGGAGACAAACCATAAGTGACTCTTAATCTCACAAAACAAACTGAGGGTTGATGGGGGGAGGGGGGTTGGGAGAAGGGGGGTGGGGTTATGGACATTGGGGAGGGTATGTGCTATGGTGAGTAATGTGAAGTGTGTAAACCTGGCGATTCACAGACCTGTACCCCTGGGGATAAAAATATATTATATGTTTATAAAAAATAAAATTAAAAAAAAAATTCTTCTGGCATCCAGTAAAAATTGCCAGGCATAGTACACAGTAGGAAAATAAGGGGGTGAAAAGCCAAAACAATTGAAACTGACAAAGATCTGACAACAGATGTTAGAATTAGTAGACGAGAGCATTTAAAACAGAGATAACTGTATTCCATATGTTCAAAGTTAGGCAGAAACATGGAATATTTAAAAAAAATCAAGCTTTTAGAGTTGAGAACTACATCTGAAATTAAAAGGAAATGACACCATCACATTTGCTGAATGGGAACACTCACCCTGGCTGCACATGGAGAATAGCTTTGGGGAAATCCTATGAAAGCAGGTGTGAGAAGCTGTTAGAAGATCCCAGGGGAGAAATGGTGGCCCGAAGGGGAATACCAGTAGCAAAGGAAAGAATCAAACCCTTCTGAAACATGCAAGCGGGGGAAGTGGCAGGACTGGGTGACTGCTCAGGTGAGGAACAAGAGGACAGACCAGGTGGCACAGATGAAGGGAAGCAATGCACTCCCTCTGCTTCAGAGCTGCCCCTGCCCCCTCAGGTGCAGTCAGCAATGGTTAGAAGAATCAGAAAAAATGCAATTCAGGAGGCAAGAAGGATGCATGCCTCCAGCAGGAGCTGCACCAGGGACAGGTGTAGTGCCTCAGGAACTAGAAGACAGGGAGAGGGAGACTGGAACAGGGGACAACCAAGCACCAGGCAGGGCCCAGATCATTCAAGGCCTCATAGGCTGAGGAGAAGAGTTCACCTGCTACCCAAGGCCCAGTAAGAATCTACTAGAAGGCTTCAAGCAGGGGACAAAAAGAGTTGCATTTAAAATGTCACTCGGGGGGAGTGGCGGGGGGGCACCTGTGTGGCTCAGTCAGTTAAGCATCTGCCTTTGGCTCAAGTCATTATCTCGGGGTCTTGGGATCAAGCCCTGCATCGGGCTACCTGCTCAGTGGGGAGTCCACTTCTCCCTCCCCCTCTGCCTGTCCCCACTGCTCGCACACACATGCTAATATTTTTTTTTAATAAAATATTATAATGTCACTCTGGGGCACCTGGGTGGCTCAGGTCATGATCTCAGGTCCTGGGATCAAGCCCCACTGCCGGCTCCCTGCTCAGTAGGGACCCTGCTTCTCCCTCTACCCCTCCCCCCACCATTTGTGCTCTCTCTCAAATACAATCTTTAAAAAATAAATAATATGTCACTCTAGGGCGCCTACATGGCTCAGTCAGTTAAGTGCCTAACTCTTGGTTTCAGCTTGGGTCATGATCTCAGAGTTGTGGGATTGAGCCCTGCATTGGGCTCCACACAGAGTCTGCTTGAGATTATCTGTCTCCTTCTCCCTCTGCTCCTTCTCACACTGTGTTCTCTCTCTCTCTAATAACTAAATCTTAAAAAAATAAAAACTCAGACCAAAGCTGTCTGAGTGCGACAGAGCTCCCAGGTATCCGAGCGGGAAGCCAGCTGCAAAGACAGAAGCAAGGAGTGAGCTCTCCTCTCCTCCTGCCTCTCAGCTCCAGATTACCTTAAACCATGATCCAAAGCACAGTTGAACCACCACTCTTCCAGCAGGGACCCCACAAGTGGCAGATCCGGGGAGACCCCCCTCCTTGTTCCACTGGGAGGAGTGGCATAGGAGCAGCGTGGCAGGAATCTGCTGGGTTTGGAGACTCCAAACAGGGCCGTGCACCAGAGATAGAAACACTTGGTGTTTCCACAGGCCAGGTGGGCTCAGAGTGCAGCTGGAAACCATGGAGACAGGAAGGATTCACTGCTTTATCTTTGAGGGCACACTGAGGGGTGGGGTCCCAAGCTCTCTGCCCTCCCGGCGGCCGGAGACTAGGAGGCCGCCATTTTCATTCCCAGCCTCCAAAGCTGTACGGAAAACATTCAGGGAACAAAAGCTAGTGAGAGCAAAACCGGGCAAATTACTTAGCCTGGCCCCTGGCAAGGGTGGTGCAATTCCGCCTTAGGCAGACATTTGAGAATCATGGCAACAGGCCCCTCCGCCAGGAGATCAGTAAGAACATCCAGCCAAGACCAAGTTTACTAATCAATGAGAACTGCAGAACTCCTGAGCTAGGGGAAAGCAACACATAGAATTCATGGCTTTTTCCCCATGATTCTTTAGGCTTTCGAAGTTAAATTTTTTAAATTTTCTTTTCTCCTATTCTAATTTTTTTTTAATTTTTCCTCTTTCATATTTTAACATTTTTAACTATCTTATCAATATCTTTTTTAAAATCTTTTTAAATTTTCATTGTTAAAGTCATATTATATATGACTTTTTGTATACATGTGTTTTTATTTCTTTAAAATTTGGGTATAGTTTCTTCTAATAGATCAAAAAATACCCTAAATCTAGCACATGGTTTTGTTCTGGTCTGCAGCATGATCACATTCTTCCCTCTTTTTTTTTTTTAGCCAACTTATCTTATCAATTCCTTTTTTAGAATCTTTTTTAATTTTCATCTTTACAGTCATATTCCATCCCTTCATCATGTTTACCCTTATTTTTGTAGATATATGTGTTTCTTTCATTAAAAATTTGGGAGGCATGGGGTACCTGGGTGGCTCAGTGGGTCAAGCCTCTACCTTCAGCTCAGGTCATGATCTCAAGGTCCTGGGATCGAGCCCTGCATCGGGCTCTCTGCTCAGCAGGGAGCCTGCTTCCTCCTCTCCCTCTGCCTGACTCTCTGCCTATTTGTGATCTCTCTCTGTCAAATAAGTAAATAAAATCTTTAAAAAAAAATGGGGGAGGCAGTTTCTTCTAACAGACCAAAATACACCCAAAACCAAGTATGTGGCTCTGTTCTACTCAACAGTCTATCATATATATACACACATATATATGTAGATATATATATATGCATATGAAAATGTATATGCATATATACACATATATTTTATATATATATATAAAAATATATAAAATATATATATATATATATATTTTTTTTTCCCCCTCCTTTATCCTCTCCCCAATTTCAGGTCTCTTCTGATTTGGTTATTGTATATTTTTCTGGGGTCGTTGCTACCTTTTAGTATTTTGCTCTCATTCACGTATTCTTATCTGGATAAAATGACAAATTGGAAAAACTCACCACAAAAAAAACAGCAAGAGGCCATACCAATGGCTAGGGACCTAATCAATATGGACATTAGTAATATGTCAGAACTAGGGTTCAGAATGAAGATTATCAAGGTCCTAGCTGGGCTCAAAAAAAGCATGGAACATACTAGAGAATCCCTTTCTGGAGAAATAGAATCCCTTTCTGGAGAAATAAAAGAACTAAAATCTAACCAAGTTGAAATTTAAAAAGCTATTAATGAGGTGCAATCAAAAATGGAGGCTCTTACTGCTAGGATAAATGAAGAAGAGAATTAGTGATAGAAGACCAAATGATGGAGAATGAAGAAGCTGAGCAAAAGAGAGGCAAACAACTATTGGACCATGAGGGGAGAATTCGAGAGATAAGTGATACCATAAGATGGAACAATATTAGAATAAATGGGATCCCAGAAGAAGAAGAAAGAGAGGGGGGCCGAAGGTATATTGGAGCAAATGATAGCAGAGAATTTCTCTAATTTGGAGAAGGGAACAAGCATCAAAATCCAGGAGGTAAAGAGAATACCCCTCAAAATCAGTAAAAATAGGTCCACACCTGTCATCTAAAAGTAAAACTTACAAGTATCAGTGACAAAGAGAAAATCCTGAAAGTAGCTTGGGACAAGAGGTCTGTAACATACAATGGTAGAAATATTAGATTGGCAGCAGACCTATCCACAGAGACCTGGCAGGTCAGAAAGGACTGACATGATATATTCAGAGCCCTAAATGAGAAAAATATGCAGCCAAGAATACTATATCCAGCTACACTGTCATTGAAAATAGAAGAAGAGATAAAGAGCTTCCAGGACAAACAAAAACTAAAAGAATTTGCAAACACCAAACCAGCCTTACAGGAAATATTGAAAGGGGTCCTCTAAGCAAAGAGAGAGCCTCAAAGTAACAGACAAGAAAGGAACGGAGACAATATACAGTAAAAGTCACCTTACAGGCAATATAATGGCACTAAATTCACAACTTTCAATAGTTACCCTGAATGTAAATGGGCTAAATGCCCCAACCAAGAGACACAGGTATCAGAATGGTTAAAAAAAAACAAGACCCATCAATATGTTGTCTACAAAAAACTCATTTCAGACCCAAAGACACCTTCAGATTGAAAGTGAGGGGGTGAAAAACAATTTACCATGCTAATGAACATCAAAAGAAAGCTGGAGTGGCAATCCTTATACCAGATAAATTAGATTTTAAGCCAAAAACTATAATAGGAGATAAGGAAGGACATCATATCATACTTAAAGGTCTGTCCAACAAGATATAATAATTTTAAATATCTATGCCCCTCACATGGGAGCAGCAAACTATAAAACCAATTAATAACAAAATCAAAGAAACACATCAACAATAATACAAGAACAGTAGGGGACTTCAATACAACCCTCACTGAAATGGACAGATCATCTAAGCAAAAGATCAACAAGGAAATAAAGGCTTTAAATGATACACCAGACAAGATGGACATCACAGATATATTCAGAACATTCCATCCCAAAGCAACAGAATACACATTCTTCTTTAGTGCACACGGAACATTCTCCAGAATTGATCACATCCTGAGTCACAAATCAAGTCTCAACCAGTACCAAAAGACGGATCATCCCCTGCATATTTTCAGACCACAATGTTCTGAAACTAGAGCTCAACCACAAAAGGAAAGTTGGAAAGAACTCAAATACATGGAGGCTAAAGAGCATCCTACTAAAGAATGAATGGGTCAACCAGGAAATTAAAGAAGAATTTTTAAAAATTCATGGAAACAAATGAAAATGAAAACACGACTGTTCAAAATCTGTGGGACACAGCAAAGGCGGTCCTGAGAGGAAAATACATGCGATATAAGCCTTTCTCAAGAAACAACAAAGGTCTCAAGTACACAACCTAACCCTACACCTAAAGGAGCTGGCAAAAGAACAACAAAGAAAGCCTAAACCCAGCAGGAGAGAAATAAGAAAGATCAGAGCAGAAATCAATGAAATAGAAACCAAAAGAACAGTAGAACAAATCAAGGAAACTAGGAACTGGTTCTCTGAAAGAATTAATAAAACTGATAGAGCCCTGGCCAGACTTATCAAAAAGAAAAGAGAAAGAACCCAAATTAATAAAATCATGAATGAAAGAGGAGAGATTACAACCAACACCAAAGAAATACAAACAATTATAAGAACATATTATGAGCAACTATACACCAGCAAATTTGTCAATCTGGAAAAAATGAATGCATTCTTAGAGACATATAAGCTACCAAAACTGAACCAGGAAGAAATAGAAAACCTGAACAGACCTATAACCAGTAAGGAGATTGAAGCAGTCATCAAAAATCTCCCAAAAAACAAGAGCCCAGGCCAGACGGCTTCCCAGGGGAATTCTACCAAACATTTAAAGAAGAATGAATACCTATTCTCCTGAAACTTTTCCAAAAAATAGAAATGGAAGGAAAACTTCCAAACTCATTTTATGAGGCCAGCATCACCTTGATCCCAAAACCAGACAAAGACCCCATTAAAAAGAAGAATTACAGACCAACATCTTTGATGAACACAGATGTGAAAATTCACACCAAAATACTAGCCAATAGGATCCAACACTACATTAAAAGGATTATTCACCACGACCAAGTGGGATATATTCCTGAGCTGCAAGGTTGGTTCAACATCCACAAGTCAATCAATATGATACATTAATAAAAGAAAGAACAAGAACCATATGATACTCTCAATAGATGCTGAAAAAGCACTTGACAAAGTACAGCATCCTTTCTTGATCAAAATTCTTCAAAGTGTAGGGATAGATGGTACATACCTTAATATTATCAAAGCCACCTATGAAAAACCCACAGCCAGTATCATTCTCAATGCAGAAAAACTGAGAGCTATTCCCCTAAGGTCAGGAACACAGCAGGGCTGTCCACTATCACCACTGCTATTCAACATAGTACTAGAAGTGCTAGCTAGCCACAGCAATCAGACAACAAAAAGAAATAAAAGGCATCTGAATTGGCAAAGAAGTCAAACTCTCACCCTTTGCAGATGACATGATACTTTATGTGGAAAACCCAAAAGACTCCACTCCAAAACTTCTAGAACTCATATAGGAATTCAGTAAAGTGTCAGGATATAAAATCAATGCACAGAAATCAGTTGCATTTCTATATACCAACAAGACAGAAGAAAGAGAAATTAAGGAGTCAATCCCATTTACAATTGCACCCAAAAGCATAAGATACCTAGGAATAAATCTAACCAAAGAGGCAAAGAATCTGTACTCAGAAAACTATAAAGTACTCATGAAAGAAATTGAGGAAGACACAAATGGAAAAACATTCCATGCTCATGGATTAGAAGAGCAAATATTGTGAAACTGTCTATGCTACCTAAAGCAGTCTACACATTTAATGCAATCCCTATCAAAATACCATCAATTTTTCTCAAAGAAACAGAAAAAAGAATCCTAACATTTATATGGAACCAGAAAAGACCCCCAATAGCCAGAGGAATGTTGAAAAAGAAAACCAAAGTTTGCAGCATCACAATTCCAGACTGCAAGCTTTATTACAAAGCTGTCATCATCAAGACAGTTTGGTACTGGCACAAAAACAGACACATAGATCAATGGAACAGAATAGAGAGCCCAAAAATTGACCCTCAACTCTATGGTCAACTCACCTTCAACAAAGCAGGAAAGAATGTCCATTGGAAAAAAGACAGTCTCTTCAACAAATGGTGTTGGGAAAATTGTACAGCCACATGCAGAAGAACGAAACCATACCATTTCCTTACATCACACACAAAAACAGACTCAAAATGGATGAAAGACCTGAATGTGAGAAAGGAATCCATCAAAATCCTTGAGGAGAACACAGGCAGCAACCTCTTCAACCTCAGCCGCAACAACTTCTTCCTAGAAACATCACCAAAGGCAAGGGAAGCGAGGGCAAAAATGAACCACTGGAACTTCATTACGATCAAAAGTTTTTGCACAGCAAAGGAAACAGTCAACAAAACCAAAAGACAACTGACAGAATAGGAGAATATGTTCGCAAATGACATATCAGATAAAAGGCTAGTATCCAAAATCTATAAAGAACTTATCAAACTCAACTCCCAAAGAACAAATAATCCAATCAAGAAATGGGCAGAAGACATGAACAGACATTTCACCAAAGACATCCAGATGGTCAACGGACGCATGAAAAAGTGCTCAACATCACTTGGCATCAGGGAAATACAAATCAAAACCACAACGAGACACCGCCTCACACCAGTCAGAATGGTTAAAATTAACCAGTTAGGAAATGACAAATGTTGGTGAGGATGTGGAGAACGGGGAACCCTCCTACACTGTTGGGAATGCAAGCTGATGCAGCCACTCTGGAAAACAGTATGGAGGTTCCTAAAAAGTTGAAAGAAAAGCTACCCTATGATCCAACAATTGCACTACTGGGTATTTACCCCAAAGATACAAATGTAGTGAACTGAAGGGGCACATGTACCTGAATGTTTATAGCAGCAATGTCCACAATAGCCAAACTATGGAAAGAACCTAGATGTCCATCAACAGATGAATGGATAAAGAAGATGTGGTATATATATACAATGCAATACTATGCAGCCATCAAAAAAAAACGAAATCTTGCCATTTGCAATGTGAAAGGAACTAGAGGGTATTATGCTAAGCAAAATAAGTCAATCAGAGAAAGACAATTATCATATGCTCTCTCTGATATGAGGAATTTGAGAGGCAGGGCAAGAGGTCATGTGGGGTGGGGAGAGAAAAAATGAAACAAGATGGGATCGGGAGGGAGACAAATCATAAGAGACTCTTTAATCTCAGGAAACAAACTGAGGGTTGCTGGGGGGGGGGGAGGGGGTGGGGTGTCTGGATTACGGACACTAGGGAGGGTGTGTGCTATGGTAAGTGCTGGGAATTGTGTAAAAGTGATGATTCACAGACCTGTACCCCTGAAGCAAAAATACATTATATGTTAATTTAAAAAATAATAGTGAACAAAATACGATTCACTCTGGCAATGGTGGAGAATGGGTTGGAAGGGGCATAAGTGGAAGCAGAACTGCCAGTTAGAGGGCTTTGGTCATCATGAGAAATTACAGTTTGCATTTGAGGGGTGGGAAGCAGTGAACAAACCAGGAATATATACCAGAGGCAGAATTATCAGGCTTGCAATGGGGATGGATGTGGGGAAGGATGGAGGTGACAAGGATAGCCCCAGGTTTGTGGCAGGAGTAAACACCATTTATTAAGGTATTGAAGGCTAGCAAGGTACAGACTGGAGAGGGGAAAAACTAGAGCTCCAGTTTAGACAGAGGAGACTTGAGATCTAGTAAGCAACTACAGAGTTTAGGGGAGAGAGCTGGGTCAGAGATGGCAATGCGGCAGAGGGGTGGGGTTTCAAACCGCAGGACTGCAGAAGATCACACAGGGAGTTTGTCATTAGAAAGAGATGGAGACCAAGAAGGAGTTTTAGGTACAAAAGGGAGACTGCAGAGGCTGGGGTCCCTCCTCAAAACACACACGAGAGAGTAGGAGGGGGAGATAACCAAAGAGGGGACAAGGGAATGTGAGCCGGGCAGGACATCCGTTGCAAGATGTTGTAGAATAAATGGCAGCAAGAAGAGGACATTCCTGACTGTGGGCTCCTGCAGCCTCTACTAGGGGGAGGTTCCGCAGCTGAGAGGCAGGGGTGGTAGCAGACAGACTCAAGTTTAAGGAGTGGAGAGGTAGGAATACAGTGGCCTCGAAGTGGAAGAATGATATCCGTGTAAAACTGCCAGGCAATGTTGCGTGCCCCAGTCAACACACAAAGTTGGTTGATCATGAATCTGTACGGATGCTGACTGGCCCCACTGGGTGATCTGCCCCAGGAAGGCTCTTCAGACCTCGAAAGGCACTAACACCAAAGCACCGTCTCCTACCCCAGCCAGCCTCCTATCGGGCCATTTCAGAATCAGCTGCACTAGGCCCATCCCAACTCACGAACTGGGTGTTCAGGCATCCCTGAACCTTAAGGGCTCAAGGTAAGGCTCAAACCCGATGCCCCCAACTCCACAATAAAGCCCATGGGCAAGAACATAGGGATTCATTTGACTGTTATCAAGACAAATGGGATAAATGTTTTTCTTTAAAAAAAAAATTACTGGGTGCCTGGGTGGCAGGGTTGGTGAAGCATCTGCCTTTGGCTCAAGTCATGATCTCAGGGTCCTGGGATTTGTTATGCCCAAGTTTTCGTGTCTGAGAGACCACCAAGGAGCCAACACCGATGCAATCACACGAGGGTTTATTTGACAAGCTTAAGCTTGGGCCCAAATATACCCAACACAGCGGAGTAGGGACTTGGACCCCGAACTGAATTACAGTCAGAGTTTTTAAAGGCAGAGTAGGGGTGGACTTGGCAGTAGGTATTTGGGCCACGACTGCTGGCTCAGCAGTAGGTAAGGACAAAGGGGATGTTCAAAAGGGCTATCAGGGTAAAAAAGACTGTCAGGATATTGGAGGCCCGGTTATTATCAAATCAAGGCCGTTTCTCCCTCTGATGAGGCACTAACATGACAATTGGGGGGTTCCTGGTGGAATGTCACATTTCTCCTATCAAGTGTTCTTGTTAGTGAGATTTAGGTTTAACTTTGTTTCCATTTTCTTCTGCCTCAGCCTCAGCCTCCTTCAGTTTTATGGAGGGGAGGGCGATGTTAGGGCTAGACTCAAGGTGGGTACAGCCTTGTTTTTCTTGGCCTCCACAGGATTGAGCCCCACGTTGGGCTCCCTGCTGAGCAGGGAGTCTGCTTCTTGCTCTCCCTCTGCTCCTCCCCCTCCTTGCTCTTCTTATAAATAAAATCTTTAAAAATATATATATATATGACCTCAGACAATCTCTCCAGCCTCCAGAGGGAGGAGTATTTTCTCTTTCTTTAAATGGTGTAATCCTTTTAATATATAAGTTTTTATAAGTTTAAGCTGTCTCCCATATGCACACACAAGATAACCTCAGTAAGGCATGAATGTACGGTTTTATGGATATTTTTATGCTCACAAATAACCTAACCATAATTGAAACTAAAAGGCTTACTACAAGTCAAGCTGGTTTTGTGTTCATGCAGTAGCTCACGTACTCTTCCTGACAACCTTTCACGATAAACTCTATCAAGGATCTCACGAATGAAAAAACAGAAGTTCAGAGAGGTTAAATGATATGCCCAAGGTCACAGAAGAACTACGTTGCTGAGCCACAATCTCATTTTTCACTTCTTGTCACTATGCTTTTCTGTCTCATATGTGTATTTAAATAAAAGTGATCCTAGATCCTGTTCTGTAACCCACTTTTGACAACGAAAAAGTCCCATGGTTATCTTTCCTTGGCCACATATATACCTTTTTTTTAAAAAAGATTTATTTCAGAGAGAGAGAGAGAACAAGCAAGCAAGTGGTGGGGAAGCATAAAGGGAGGGGAGCATCTCAAGTCAACTTTGTGCTGAGCACAGAGCCTGACACAGGGCTTGATCTCATGACCCTGAGATCATGACCTGAGCCAAAATCAAGAGTCAGTAGCTTAACCAACTGAGCCACCCAGGCACCCTAGCTCCTTTTTAATAAATATATTTAATTCCAGTGTGCATCTGTATCATATTTTCCAATTATAAACTATGCAGCAAAAAACACATTTGTAAACACAACTGGGGAGCCCCCTGTGAGGGATGCTCCCGGGCATCACTGACTCTTCCCAGTGCTATCGCCACACCATTTGCCGCCCTGCCAAGTCCAACTCCTGGATCCCTCCTGAAGCCTTATTCCATTCTCCATGGTCACCTCTTCAAGTCATTTCATCAACATCAGCTATGGTAGACTCCAGAGCAGTCTCCCTGCCTCCACAGTGAGGTTCTGAAATACAAACCTCACCCTGTCACTCCCCTCCTTAAAACCTTTCCATGGCCCCTAACATCCCATCCCTAAGACAGATGCTAAGCCCCTTGCCAGAGTTTACAAAGCCATGTGGCCCCTGCTTAACTCTCCAGACTCCTTGTTACCAACCACAGACCTTGCCCAAACCTGAAGGAGAAAAAGGAAAAAAATAAAAATAAAGGCAGGAGTGGGGATGGGGAAGTTCGTTTTCATTCAACATTCGACAAGTTGTGTTCTCTTGCCTCCTGGCATTTGCAGAAGCTGTTTCCTCAGGTCAGAGCACTTTTCTTCCTTCAAGTGTCCATCCATGGTTTCTCCTCAGGAAGCCTCCTCTGCCCTACCCTAAACTGGGCTGGAAAGTGCTTCCCCAGCAGCTGGTTCTCCCCACCCCTGAATTCATTTTCCTGTATCCTGACAGCATTTCCTGTAGTGTCCCCCACTGGACAACAGGCCCGAAAGCAGGGGCAAGATGTCACTTAACCATCACAGCCCTGGTCCCTAGTACAGAGAGGCCTGTGTACATGATTGGTTAAACTAATGGAAAAAACAAAGTCAACTTGGGAATTTTAACGGTTGTACCGACCCTTCTGTGGCTTGGTACCATTGCTCAGAATTGGTCTGACAGAATACTTACATTAACATATTTAAAAAGCTTCGTGTTCCTATTGAGGGTTCATCAGAATTCAAAGCCCGAAAAATGTCAATGGAGGCGTACGCTAGGTATGGGTGGACTTTTCATATATCAGAGCACCCTTATGGTCCGGTGTGGTGGGACTGCCTACCCCAAAAACAATCAACTTAGAGAATTATCCCTTGGACAGACTAGAATTGCAAACAGGACTTCTTGTAAGCTTTAAATAATGAAGCCAAACACGTGATACTTAGTAAAATGTATACAAATAGCAGCAATCCCCACAGAATAAAAATTACCTATATTAATGGAGAAGCTTCTGTCTAAAGTTCTCAAAGCCAAGACCAACATTAGTCACTTTTAAGATTTTACTTATTTGAGAGAGAGTGAGAGTCCACACCTGGGAGAACAAGGGGAGAGGAATAGAGGGGGAGGGAGAAGGACAAGTAGACTCTGTGCTGAGTGTGGAAACTGACGTGGGGTTAGATCCCAAACACCCTGGATCATGACCCGAGCCCAAATCCAAAGTGGAAATCAAGTCGGACAGACTGAGCCACCCAGACACCCCAAACACTTTGTATTTGGATTAACAGCAGATGAAGAGAGATCACCAAGGACAGTTAACTAGCTGGTAAAGGACTAACTAGCTGCCAGGCTCTCAGTCCTTTGTTCCTTCTACCACAAGAGACCCCTTTCCAAAGCTTCTAAATTTATCCCAGAGTATGAAAACCACTCACAATCACACTTTGTTTTCACAGGGCCCTTCTATATCTGAGGATGGCAGATCTAATACTCTTCCTTAAAACCAAGTGTCCTCATAGTCCTATTTTCTCTTTTAGGAGTCCACTAATTACAGAAGTTCAGACTGATTCAGTTATATTTTGAAGAAAAAATTTTTTAAGATCGAGATCAGTGTATGTGTTCCTAGTATTTCATGCCTATCTTGCCACTTCCTTGTTTGCTTCTGAACAATGGAGGCAATAAAGTACACATTGAGGAGTTTAGGTTTCAGGGATAAGTGGCAGCTTCTACAATAAACCATTAAGGGGTACCTGAGTAGCTAAGTCGGTTAAGTGTCCAACTCTTGATTTCAGGTCAGAGTCATGAGATCAGGCTGCATCGGGCTCAGCGCTGGGCACGGAACATGCTTAAGATTCTCTCTTTCCCTCTCCTTCTGCCCTTCCCCACTCACACTCTCTCTTGCACACACACACTCTCTCTCTCTCTCTCTCTCTCAAAATAAATAAAATAAACCATTAAAATAAACCAAAGGGTTTTAAGTTTTTTTTTTTTTTAAGATTTTATTTATTTAACAGAGAGAGAGAGATCACAAGTAGGCAGAGAAGCAGGCAGAGACAGAGGGGGAGAAAGGAGGCTCCCTGTTGAACAGAGAGCCCGATGTGGGGCTTGATCCCAGGATCCTGAGATCATGACCTGAGCTGAAGGCAGAGAGTTAACTCACTGAGCCACACAGGCGCCCCTAAGTTTTTTAGTAAGATAAACGATTGTCAGATTACAGACCCTAGTCTGTGAAACACTTCTGCTAGCTTTCAGTTTCCAGCAAATTCCATAGAATACCAATTGCGATAACGATGGAAAAGGGTTCAGATTCTGACTACAGATGCTACAGACCTTACAGGAGAGTAGCTTTCTACATAGGCTGGTATTAAGTAAGGATCAATTCAGTTGGACTCCATGGCCCAGGCAAGTAAAGGGAGTGAAGGGAGCTGGAGCGAAAAGAGACAGTAGAAGGACACCTCAGTTGTCCCTTCGGGCTATTCCATTTAGGGTCTATAGCACAGAAAGCCCACCTAAAAGGCAGCGAGCATTCCACTGCCAATCCAAGTATTCAAAACAAGGGTCAACTATTGCCAGATCTCCTTTACCAAGAGAAGCTCCAAAACCAAAGGTATGTGATACATTGGAATTTTAAATGGTGGCCACAATTTTTTTTTTTTAATATCCTCCATCCCAGCCCTTCAAAAAAGAAAATCCATGAGCAACCATTTATAATCTCTGATATTTTGATCCCAATCTCCAACTTGGGAGTCAAAGTGATAGCTCTTCATGTCTCTGGCATATCAATGAGTTTCTGCACTTCACAGTTCTCATCTGAAAAATAGGGTCATAAACTTGAAACACAATAATGCTTATTAAATACTTAAAAGAGGTCCCAAAACAGTGTAAGCAACTAAACAGAGTTTCCTATAGGTGAAGAGTGGTTATTACTAACCGTAAATTATCTGTTGCGCTCTTGAAAGAACCTAATTGAAGATCCCAGGAAGGAAGAGTTCTCAGAAGATTTAGAGCCTTTCAAATTCTGATTACCAAATAGTGAGTATTAAAGTCATTAGAAACCAAATAGAACCAGCAATAAAGAATGCTTAGCAATAGATATTTAATGAGCTAGAAGTGGCTCTTCTAATTAAGAGATCTAATAACTGTCACTAGTTAATGGCCACAGAAAGGCAGTAAAGTATACATTGAGGGTATAGGTTTCAGGGAGAACAGTGGTAGTGTCTAAAATAAGCTGTTAAAACAAACCGAAGGGTTTTAAGGTAAGTTTTCAAATGAGATATACTTCTGTTGTCAGATTATAGTTCCTTGTCAAACACTTCCAATAATTTTCATACCGTTTTAAGCAAATTCCAAAGAATACCAACTGCAAGATTAGGAAGAGTCTGTTAAAGAGTTGCTTTATTAATACAAAACATACAAACTATTAAATGCTAAGTAATTTAAATATCTAAGTCATAGCAAACAGGTGGTAATTCAACATCCAGGGTCGACAGAACGCTTGGAGACTGCAACAGATCTAGAAAACAGGAATTTCTTATTCAATATCTGCAAATGCTTTAGTCCATCTCAACAGACATTGGTTGTCAATTTTACTCACAAATTCTTATTTTCCCCTTTGTCTAATGAATCCCTAGCCCCACCCCAGCTAGACACAGACACACACACACACACACACACACACACACACAATTCTTGAAATGTGGCTAAAACCGCAGAATTAAACTTCATTAGGAAATAAATCTTAGACATACCTGAAACTCCATTGCTCTGAGAGACCCAAGCAAGAGCCAACAATATCACTATGGTAATTTATAAAATAGTATACGCTATCCCATCAGAACAAATAGAAAAAATACAGAGGCCTCCCACCTTTGTAGTAAGATTTTGCCGTTCTGTGCTATTGTGCTCAGGTGTCTTGATCCTAGATTAGCTTTGGATAGAACTTGGAATTCTCATTCCAAACAAGTTTATTACACTTCAAGTTATAAGCTATGAAGCTGTATCCTAAATTTACTCTTATTTTCTGCATCTAAACTGTCCAGATTCCAGAAGGACTTAATTTGACCTGGGCATTTGGGACTGAAAACAATACCAACTGAAAGCAGTTTTCATTATTCTGAAACTTTATCTCTGAAGTTTGAAACAGAAATTACTTATAGGCTAATCTTCTACACAATTCTGCCCCCACAGTAATGGAAGCATTATGACACAAATAATCCGCAGCCCTTCTAGAAGGGCACTTGTTCACTTACTAGACTCCCATGGTGGAGAGGGTATCTTCAGAGGTGAAGGGGGGCCCAGGTGTAACAGCTTTTCAAGCTCTCTCTCCTCATCAAGGATCATGAGAGGCACTCCATTCAAGGGGAGGTGTGCAATCTGGTGTTCTTCAGGCAGGTCGAAACTCTCAAAATCTGCCACAAAGACAAAGCACTTTATCAAGGCAGTGGTTCTCAGAGTGGTCAGGGGCCCCTTGGGGGTCTGAGACACTTTCAGTGGAACAATGAGGTCAAACTCTGTGCTTAATAACATTAACACCTTCTTCTGCTGTGTTGACATTTGCAGCGATGGTACAAAAGCAATGATGGATGGAACTGCTGTGCCTTAGCACAAATCAAGGCAGTGGCAATAAACTATATTTTATAGTCACTACTCCTCAATATCATTCACTTGTAGTAAAAAATTGCCAGCTTCACATCTCACTTTACCATCTGCAGTAAGAAGTATTAATTTTATTAGCTCTCAACCCTGAAGAACAGTTGTCTTTTTAGTATTCTGTATGATGAAATAAGTACGCCATAAAGCACCTCTGCTGCATACCAAAGTACCAGGTAAGCTCAAAGAAAACAAGATTTGCATGATTATTCAGTTTGCAAGCTAAACTAGAGGCCTTTTTCCTGAAACACTATTTAGTTGAAATAACAATGGAAAGACAAACTGGTTACTCAGACTTGGGTATTTGTAGCACATTTTCTGAGAGGAATGAAAGTTCTATCACTTCAAGAAACATGATATTCGTTGCCAATGATCACAATTCCAAGAAAAAAAGATAAAACTAGAATTCTGGAAAACTTATCCGCAGTCATTAGCTTGCCAACTTCCTAATACACTTTTCTGATGAGATCCGTGGTGGCATTAATGAATGTGTGTTTGATACTGCATAATGACACACTTCAACATTTGGATGAGCTACAGTTCCCAGTGAATCATTATTTCTAAATGATCAATGTGTGATAAATGCAAAAATAAAAGATACATTCAAAGTGCAGAACAGCCCAATGTATTTTAGCACTTATTGTCAGAGTACAAAATGTTCACTGATAAGGTTTCAGATTACACATTGCAACGCTACATTTGGAAACTGCCACTGTTGGGTTTTAGTCTGGTAGGAAAGAAAACTCTCCACACTTATTTGAAAAGACTATTGAAATGCTCTCCCCCCCCCTTTTTTTTTTTTTTAAGATTTTACTTATTTGACAGAGAAAGATTACAAGTAGGCAGAGAGGCAGGCAGAGAGAGAGGGAGGAGGAAGCAGGCTCCCCGCTGAGCAGAGAGCCCTATGAGGGGCTCCAACTCAGGACCCTGAGATCACGACCTGAGCCGGAAGGCAGAGGCTTAACCCACTGAGCCACCCAGGTGCCCCTGCTCTTCCCTTTCTTAACTATGTATCTGTATGAGGCCAGATTTTTTTCATGTACTTCAACCAAAACAAGAGATACAATAGATTGAATGCAAAATCAGAGGACAACCCAGTGCTTTATGCTAAACCAAATTAAGCAAGTTTTCAAAAATATAAAACTACACAATTCTTCTGTTTTAAAAAAGTTATTTTTAGGTCTTAGAAAAAAGTTACTTACATTAATGTAATGGGTTGTTTTTTTTAAGGAATTCATTTTTTTATTTAAATATCCTGCATTAGGCATCAAAATTGATAAACGACACACAAAGGTTCTCTGGAGTCTTCATTAGCTTTTAAGAGTTGTGAAAATCCCACAACAAAAATAAGAACTATTGGGTTAAATCACACTCCTTCTTATAATCCAAGTGCCTTACTTCTTAGGATTAAAGTAGATTTTTGGGGGGGCACCTGCCTCAGTTGGTAGAGCATGATATTCTTGACCTCAGGGTCTTGAGTTCGAGCCCTATACTGGGCTGAGAGATTACTTCAAAAAAAATTTTTAATTAAAAAAGAATACAGCATATTTTTCTTGACAGTAACAGAAATAGAATATTCTTTCCTCTTTTTGGGGGGTTTAGCATTTCCTCAAAAGAACAAAGACGGAAGGAGAACCATCGTTTTCTGAAGTGTGAAAGTTCTTTAAAGCCTAAATACTAGGAATGAGCCTGCTCTTTTAAAGACTGACTAAAACCCAGAAGTTAAGAAGGAATTGAGTGATATGGAACTATTTAATTTAAAACCAGTTAATTATATGGGGTACTCAAGCAGCTCAGTTGGTGAAGCCTCTGCCTTTGACTCAGGTCAGGATCCCAGAGTCCCAGAATCAAGCCCCACTTCGGGGTCCCTGCTCAGCAGAGAGTCCGGTTCTCCCTCTTCTTCTGCCCCCTCCCCCTGCTTGTGCTCGGTGTCTCACAAATAAATAAAATCTTTAAAAAAACAAAAAACACTGAATTATAAAGGAAACCATAAACAGACAAAAGACTCCAGAGGGAAAAAGTCTGCAACATATTAGGGTTAATTTCCTTTATCCACAAAAGCTGTTACAGAAAAGGAAAAAGGAAAGGAAGACCTATTATTAAAGGAAAACAAAGATACCAACAGGAAATTAAAAAACAAACTATAGGAGGTCAATAATCAAGTATGCTCACCACACATACATGCTCCCCAATTTAAAACAATAAGATACCCATTGCCCTTTTGATAAGAGGTTTAAAACATCTGCTGTTAGAGATTAGAGAAGCAGGCATCCTCAGCCACTGCACATGAATTCAGTAATTTATGCTATTTTGGAGGACAACTTGGCCGTATGTCTTTCCTCAAACAGCATATGGAAGTCCTCCTTCCTGATCAAGATGCATAAATCTACCTCATTTTCCTTAATGGCTGAATGGTAATCATTAGCATGGAAGCACTCCATTTTATCAAATCTTAATCACATACCCTCTGAGACTCAGCTATCCTGACAAACTCACAACAATACAATTTCAAGAAAACTGCAGAATTGTATTATATAAAATGCATTATATAAAACCAGAGACAACCTGGATGTACAGAATGACTAAATGCCCTTTGGATGAAAGGGCAAAAATGCCAGCTCAGAAACCTAGAAGGCGCTGCAGGACCTGCCCACAGTCTCACCTCTGTCATCCTTCCCTCTGCCTCTGTCTCAGAACCACTCCAGTCCTTTGCTCCACCTCAGGATCTCTGCACACACATTGGTGTGGTGCTCTTGCCTGGCCCCTCCCTGCTTCACCTAGCTCTCCCCTGTTACCCTTTAAAAGGCCACATCATGGCACTTCCTGAGAGAAAGCCTCCCTGCTCTTCCAGGTGAGGTTCAGTTCCCCCTAATGGGCTGGTTTCTCCTTCTCACTTATAGTGAGAGAATTTGTTCGTGTTTGACTTTCCCTCCAAATTATGGGCTCCATCAGCGTGGGCCTGTCTTGTTAAACACTGCATCCAAAGCCTGGATACAGTAGCCTCTCCTCCGGTGGGAGTAAATTAAAGCTTGAAAAGGTGCTTCTATAACAGAAAATACTTCGGATACATTAGCAGGCTGACGGAGTAAAAATGCACACGCTATCATGGACTATGTGGATTTTTCTCAGACACTGTTCAACTTAACATAAAACTCACTTTCTAAAAGGCTTGCCAAAAAAAAGTCCCATTTAGACCTGTTCAATGTTAGTGAACACATCTTATCTCCCTTATGTTTTTGAGGTCAGGAACAATGTTCTCCACATCTGTGTACCAATTCCCCTTCTGACCTAAGATGTTCCTTACAAATAAATCTGCCAACAAGTACGTTTGTGGAAAGAAACCCAGATTTAGACAGTCTTATTACAGTTTTGGGTCACAGTTCACATTCATATCCATATCAGATTAGAGCTGAATCGGATTCTAAGAGAAACTCAAAACTAAAGCATTTTTATAATACCAAAAGAATACCACCTAAAGGATTGAAGGGAAAGAATTTTTCTATTTCTGGGTAGGTGTCATCAGAGGCAGGAACAGAGCTTTTTGCTTTGACAGTCTTCTCGGTCACCTAAAACCATCCAAGAAAATATGAATTAGTGAAAGGCAAGCCTTGTCAACTGATTGGGACAAAAGATCTTTAGTCTTCTTCAAGACATGTGACTGCTTCACCAGTTTTTCAATCTCATGCTGACTTCTAAAAAAACCATAATCCTTAGTTCTCATAATTACATACCAACACAATTCTGCCAGCAATTCTAGTGGCATGGCTCAAGAGTTAAGTGAAATTTAAGTACCCACACCTCTCAGCATAAGTCACCAAGAAGGCAGAGTTAATTCAGAGCTAATCAACTCAGTCACTCAACCTGTCCGAGAAAACAGCATGACTCACTCACACAGAAGCTAATCCTAGAAGTCATTTTTGGGTTTTGGAAGTGTGATTTCCATCTATGTTTCCCCATCAATGCTCCCTTAATTATTGGCTTGGTTAATATTAAGTTGAAATACACACACTGAGTAAGATTCAGCAAAAGACAGTTAAGCAGTTTAGAAGCCTGGATAATTCCCTAATCTAAAATTGGCAGATAGGCAGTGTACTATAGTAGGCCAAAGCAGAAGCCTGCACATTCCTGATCCAACCTTATGTCATATGTGCATACCTACAGAAATCCTTAAAGCAGGGTTTCCCACACTTCAGTTCTGTTCACATTCTCATTATTGTTGCCATAGCCTTCCAATACTTGAACTTAACATTTCTCTTACTCAACTTAGTTTTTTAAAAAGATATCTTGTTCTAAACCACACCTCAAGTCTTATTTTAATATAAAGTACTAGGGGTTTTTTTTCCTAATACATAATAAAACCATTTATTTTAGCAAATGAAGCGTAAATCTATGTGCTGAGTCATCTTTCACAGCAAAGTCTCCTCAGTCTGGGATGCACAGACTGTTAGCTCGTGCACACACACTAAGGACAACTAGCTAGCAGAGTACCTGGTACTTCCTCCAGGAGGCCTTTGGGAGGAGGATCGTAACTCCTAAGCTATTATATTAGCTCCATGACCTCCGGCAAAGAACCTTCCCTCTCAGTCCTTTCTGTGACCATACAGAGATACTATCAATCAATCTTCTCCATACTAGTTAAGAACAGGTGAGGCATAAATATTCACCAGCTGCTTCTGAGACTTCTGATCTTGCGGCACAGAGGAAGACCACAAAGAGAGTAAGCTTCCCATGCTTCCCTCCTGTTAATCTATATTGGGTAGCCTACATTTCCTTGCATTCACAAGAGAGAAAGCAAGGTAGGATGCCTATAGTCACCTGAAGAGTCAAAAGCGCTAAAGTGTTTCAATAGTGACTTTGTAGCCAACACTTACCTTTTTGGCAGAGAAGGTTGGCTGCTTCTGTTTGAGAGGTCCACTAGTCTTTACTGAATTTTCTGTGGCTCTGTTGACAGTTCCCAAAGCCTTTCTGGCAACTCTAGGTACGGCTGCTTGAGCATCAAACATTTTGCCTACCCGTGGTGTTGAAACCTGAGATCTCCCATCTAAAGCTTTGACTGCTGAGGAAAAAGGCTTACCATAAGATTATTCAGGCAATAAACACGGGTGCAGCTTGAAGGCTGACTGTATAAAATCAACCTGGCCTCATTCTCATCCCCAAACTCAACCTCCACTTTTGTCGGTGGCATGGCCATAGGCCTAACAGTACTTCGGTTCTGTACCCCCTTAATTATCTGAGATGCTGAACATGAAAAAGAGACCCAGGAGCACGTTGCAATAGTGGTATTCGGTAATACCTAACTCAAGCTGTCAAGTACACAGAATGCTTCCCCAGCTCCGGGACACGCCCACAATTGATTGACAATACCGGACTCGGGTTGCAGTCTGTTTACTTACGAGGCCTCGACCCCAGCTTCAGCCCGTCCTTGGGAGCCACACGGGTGCCTGGTTCTCCATTTTCCTTATCAACAAAGATCAGGGTAGCCATTCTGGACCAGCTGCGGGTGTGAAACATACATTAGACCCCGGGGGTTATGGAAGAAGACAGAAGCGAAGGTGTAGCACTGACCAAACTTTCTACCCTGAGCACGTCCACGCAAAAACTAGAGCTAAGGAGCGAGCTTAGCCTGTTCTTGAGCCAACAGGCATTTAATCCAGCTCTTAACTCTTGAAACCTGCGCCGGAGGCTCTAAGTTCCAGAAGACTCGGCGGTTTGGGGCTGGCACAGGTCCTGGTACTCATCAGATGGAGGACTGCCCACGCAGAACGAGGCCGTGGCTCAGCCCGGCTCGGCGACGCAGACGATCCCGGGAAGCCCCAGACCCCGACCTCCAGGCCCTCCGGCTTCCAGCCCCCAGCCCACCTTCCTCCTCGCGGGACCCGCGCGCCCAGCCAGTCACTAACCCACGGTCCACCCACGTCGGGACCAACAGCCAAACTCATCCGAGACTCGGCCTCCAGAGAGTTCCCCCGGACTCCGAGTTTAAACCACAACTCACGCTCCTATTGGTTCATCTTCCCAGGAGGCGGGACCGTGGGTGGGGCGGAGGCTCCCAGGAAGAACCAATGGGAAGAACCCATGGGGGGGGGGCGGAAACCCAGGCTCCCGCGGACCTCCGGGAAAGCTTTCCCGGGAAGTTTGTAGTTTGCTTGCTGGGAAGAAAAAGACCGAAACTGCTGACACCTTTGCCTCTAGGTCATTTAATGGGACTTATTTTAAACCTCTTAACTTTATTTTAAACCTCTGTATCTTAACAATACATTCATCACAGCTGCCTGGAAAGGCCCGGTGGCGGAGTGCACAAAGGCGAGGAAAAGATCTGGGGAATAATAAAATTATAGATAAGGAATTCCAATTTCCAAGATAGGGGGAGAAATAATGCTTGAAAAAGTTAATGACCTTTTTCTATTTCTGTAGTAAATGGAAATAGATTAAACAAATACAAGGTAAAGGAATAAAATCAAAAGACCAAAACTGATCTGTATCATCCCATCCCTACTCCCCACAGGTCACTAGATACATTCTAACTTGTAGGGAAGTTGAGAGAGAGCAGTTGAGCCTACATTATTTCACAAAAGATTTAGCACCACACCTGGCATAGACGCAGTTCTCAATATATGTTAGTTTATTTGCCTTTCTTCCCTGGTATTTCAGAACCAAAATTGGTTGAATGATTAATTCATTCAATACATATTTATTGACTATCGTTTAAATGCTAGACACTGGGCTAGGCATCAAGAAGAAAAGATCCTAACTCAAGAGGGCAAAAAGGACAAAAAAACCATGCACACCTTTATTGCCCCTTCCCTGTCCTTTTCCTTTTATTCCCACTCCTCTCCTTGCTTTCTCTCTGTATCTCCCTCTAAATATTTCAACTATATTGCATCATCAGCACATGAAAGTGTTCGCTTTGAAACCATATCTGTACAGCACCTATAGCTCCGAAGTGGGGAGTCTCTATATCCTAAGGTCTTTGGGTGCAAGATTTCTATCTCCCCCAGTTAAGTCTTCCCTTTACAACAGTAAGCAGTGTGTCTCCCAAGGTCATACAGAAACTGAAAAATGCTTTAACCACCTCCTCTTTGAGTGATTGTTGTTTTGTCACTAATGATGCCCCAGACCCACTTTACTACTCTCTACTATTACTAGATTACCCAATTAGTAACCACCCTCCACTTATCACAACACCTAGATGCTAATTAATCCCAGTTTATTCTAATCCTGATTTACAAACAGCAACCCATCTAAAACTCACCCCTTGCTTCCCTATGCTCTCCTCCAAATCCTCCATGGGGGACCCCAGCCTTACAAATCTATTTCCTTCTTTTCCAGTACATTATATGATTCCTCTGTGAGATGTGTTCCCTGACTTACGCCTGGTGGGTTTTTTTTTAATAGAATTTATTTTTTTATTTTATTTATTTATTTGAAAGACAGAGATCACAAGCAGGCAGAGAGGCAGGCAGAGAGAGAGGAAGGGAAGCAGGTTCCCTGCTGAGCAGAGAGCCCGATGTGAACTCAGGGCCCTGGGATCATGACCTGAGCTGAAGGCAGAGGCTTTAACCCACTGAGGTTTTAAAACAGGCCTCAACACTTCCAAGCATATTTCAGAAATAGTTTAAAGAGATGAAAACAAAGTGTGGGTGATTCAGAGACTACTCACTTTCAAACTATTCTCTGACTCTGTT
Source organism: Enhydra lutris kenyoni (assembly GCF_002288905.1). Classification (NCBI taxonomy): domain Eukaryota; kingdom Metazoa; phylum Chordata; class Mammalia; order Carnivora; family Mustelidae; genus Enhydra; species Enhydra lutris. The sequence continues at coordinate 27,933,234 of NW_019154089.1, forward strand.
CCTTCACCTATTGCCCTGTAAATATCAAAATTAGTTATTTACATTCCTGAGCTCTAGGCACTGCAAATTTTTAATAAGAAAAAACATATATTGTATTATGAGAGGCTTTTATTGAGGCAAGTATGTGAGCTATTTTCACTTTATATATATATATATATATTTACTTGAGAGAGAGAGAGAGAGCATGATGGCAGAGAGAGCATGATGGCGGAGAGAGGAGGAGCAGAGGAATGGGGAGAATCTGACTCCCCACTGAGCAGGGAACCTAACATGGGGCTCCATTCCAGGACTCCAGAAGGGGAAGGCAGACACTTAATTGATTGAGCCACCCAGGGGACCCTTGCTTTTACTCTTAAAAGCAATACATGTTGGGGTGCCTGGGTGGCTCAGTCTGCTAAGCGACACAGTCTTGATTTCAACTCAGGTCATGATTTCCAGGTGCTAGGGTCAAACCCTGCAATCAAGTGGGAAGTCTACTTGAGGATTCTCTCCCCGTCCCTCTGCCCTCCCCCTGCTCACTCTCTCTCTCTCTCTCTTTCTCAACAAATAAATAAGATACCTGATATCTTAAAAAATTTTTTAAATGACAACAGCACAAAGAAGAAAAACACAAGAAATTCTATGAAAATTACTACTTATTTTCCAGTATTTTATCTTACTTAATACATGAACTTTTAAATAAAGATTTTATTTATTGTTGAAAGACTGAAAGAATGAGCATGGCGGGAGGCGGGGGGGGGGCGGGGGGGCAGAGGGAGAGGGAGAAGCAGACTTCTTGCTAAGCAGCGAGCCCCTTACCAGACTGGGCTTGATCCCAGGACTCTGGGATCATGATCTGATCAGAAGGCAGACACTTAACTGAATGAGCCACCCAGGCGCCCCCATACCTGTGCTTTATTTTTGTTTATTTGTCAAAGAGAGAGAGACAACGGGCACAGGCACAAGCAAGAGGAGTGGCAGGCAGAGGGAGAAGCAGGCTCCACACTGAGCAAGGAGCCCAGTGGGGGACTCGATCTCAGGAAGTGGGATGATGACCGACCTAAAAGCAAAGCTTCATCAACTGACCACCCAAGTGTCCCCACACATGTACTTTCAAAGGAGGCTTGGGGTGTCATAGATACTGTTCTCCCAAAATAGAAATTGTTTTGTACTATTTCTTTTCCTATGATAAAACGCGAGATCACTTCGGTGCAGAATGTCACAATTACCAAATAGTGCCTGACGTTCTCATAGCATCTGGTATTCCTTTCACAGAGACTTTTTACAACTAAATTACTTGAAAAATCATTTTAGTGTTTCACTCTGTATGATGTAATTTCTAAGAAATACTCTTTTTGCTCACCACGTCTCCAAAGTGTTACACAGTATCTGCCTAATTAACGCTAGTTTTAACTGTTTTTTTTTTTTAATTAATATGTCACGATGTTCCCCATTCATTTCATAGTTCCGTAGAGAGCCTTAAGCTGTTGTCCGTTCTCGGTACTTCAAAAAAACAAACAAAAAACAACAAAAAAAAAAACACATCCTAAGGCTCTCCGAGTCTAAAAGAAACAACAGTACAAACTCTGGGAACACAAAAGCATCTACTCAAACTAACCTCCTCTTTCCCGAGGTAAATAAAGACGCACTCGAGATCTCGCGATAACAACATCGCGTGGGAGCCTAGGACATCCCCGCCCCCCGCTCCGGCCGCCTCCATGTTAGTGCGCATGTGTCGCTCGCCCGGAAACTACCGCAGTGGCTGCGGGGAGAGAACTGAAAGGCAGGAAGTAAACATTGACGGATTGACTTCATTTTTGTCGGGTGATTTCGGGGTGGCCTGTGGCCCGACTGGGTAAGAAAATGTGGGAATTTGGGGATCGGGAGGAGATGAAGCTGGAAAACTCTGGGAAGTAGGACAAAGGCTCCTATTTCTTAGACACATCCTTACAGAAGTGATGAATTCCAGGTCGAGGAGAGAACGGGGATTGGGAACCGTCCTAGGCCTCCGACACTACTATACTGGTGCCAAGCCAAACCAGGACTGTGTCTTTTTAATGGTTTTTAGAGTAACAGCTATGAGATGTTATTGGAGTTTAACTTCCCAGCTATTAGCTACTTGGGGCTCCTGAGCACTTGATATATGGCTTGTCTGAATACGTGTAAAATTTGTATCAGATTTTAAAGATTTACTTTATTTTTTCTTATGTTCATTGCATGTTAAAATAATATGTTGGCTATATTGGATTAAGTTAAAATATTGTAAAGTAATTTTGCCTGCTTTTTACTATCTTAATATGACTACTGGAACTCTTTAAAGTGATGTATGAGGCTGGCATTGTATTTATCTTTGCCCCGTATTGAGATTTTAGGCTTGTGTATTGGGATATGACATAATCAAATTTATGTTCTGAAAAAATAACACTGCAGTTTGGAGAACTGATTGGAAAGAAGGACAGGAGACCAATAAGGAGGGAAAAGTAATAATTTATATTAAAATGTTAGCATTGAGAATAGAAGTAAATAAATCTGAATGCTATTCAGAAGGCCAAAAAAGCAATAGTGATGAAATATTTATGGAGATTAGCTGGAACATATATGTAAAGGTATGAGTGGTATTTTTCATTAAGAGAGGAAACAGTGAATGGAGATGCCATTCCATGGAGACGCTCATGAATTTGAATTAAGATTTGTTTAGTTCAGGTGTCTCTAAGATGCTCTAAATGGAGATGCTGTGAAGTAAGCAGTTGGGATATATGTATCTGAAGCACAGATAAAAGATCTAGAGAGGAGAAATAGGTTGGAGAACCAACAGTGGTATATAGTGCCTATTAAAGCCTTAGAAATGGATGAGCTTTCTGCTGATGGAGTCCAGAGTGATGAAAGAGACTAGCCTTGTGGAATCCAAAATTAAATAGGCAGAAACAGAGGAACTTGTCAAGAAGACAGGAGCAGCAGGAGAGATTCAAGAAAAACCAAGAGATAATAGTGTTACTTAAGCCAAGAGATACGAATGTTTCAAGAAGGAAGGAACAGGGGTACCTGGGTGGCTCCATTGGTTGAGCACCCAACTCTTGATTTCAGCTGATGTTGTCATCTCAGGGTGGTGGGATTGAGCCACAGTCTGTCCAGCTTCGCACTCAGCAGGGAGTCCGCTTCTCTATCTCTCCCTCTGCCCACCCCCCCATACCCACATGCATGCTCTCTTTCCCTCTAAAATAAGTAAATCTTGGGTCACCTGCGTGGCTCAGTTGGTTAAGTGTCTGCTTTTGGCTCAGGTCATGATCCCTGGGTCCTGGGATAAAGCCCCATGTCAGGCTCCCTAGAGTCTGCTTCTCCCTCTGCCCTTTTCCCTGCTCATGCTCTCCCTCCAAAATAAATAAATAAAATCTTTAAAATAAAATATTTTAAAAAGGGGAAGGAAGAGAACTGAAAAATATCTAGTGGATTTAGCACATTGATCCTTGATGACTTCGTGCTAACTCTTCAGAGAGATGGGGGGGGGAAGCTAAATTAGAGTGACTGTGGAAGGAAGTAGAAGATGGGAAGATAGAGAATGGATATAGATAATTCTTCAGGCATTTCATCTTTAAGGAAAATAGGACACTGTTTACTCATGTATGGTTAACATGCTAGAAAAGCCTGAGACATACATAGAGAGATTCAGGAGTGTTAATGAGAGAAAGAGTCTTATGAAATTTTAAGTACACGTGTATGCAGGATGCCTGGGTGGCTCAGTGGGTTAAAGCCTCTGCCTTCGGCTCGGGTCATGATCTCAGGATCCAGGGATCGAGCCCTGCATCGGGCTCTCTGCTCAGCAGGGAGTCTGATTCCCCCCCTCTCTCTGCCTGCCTCTCTGCCTACTTGTGATCTCTCTGTCTCTCTCTCTGCCAAATAAATTTTTTTTAAATAAAAAAGAAAAGTACACGTGTATGCTTCTCTCCATTTGTAAATTAGAGTTGAGGAAGGAACTGCAGACAGTACATAGAGACTTTTTGTAGAAAGGAAAGAGACCTTTCCCTCACAGATACTTTAAGAACATATGAAATACTATGTATAAATGAGACTGCAGTATGTGTTATTAGGGTGTACTTTTGATAATTTCACTAATGAACTCATGAGGGCCTAGTTTATACTAATATATATATATTTCTTTTCATAGAGGGGTCCAGATAACCATGTCAGCTGCAGCTGTAGATGCAGTTAATGCGGCCCCCCTGTCGGGGTCCAAAGAAATGAGTCTAGAGGAACCAAAGAAGATGACCAGAGAGGACTGGAGAAAGAAGAAGGAGCTAGAAGAACAGCGAAAACTGGGTAATGCTCCAGCAGAAGTTGATGAAGAAGGAAAGTAAGTACATTGTTTGCATGATCTGTTCATTAAAAATTCAAATTTATGTTTACTTAGTAATTTCTCATGTTTTGCTTTGACAGTTTTTACTATTTTATCAGATTTGTATATGTAAGATTTAATAATAGAAATGCATTCAAGAACTTCTAATGAACAGCAGTCATCCCTTTCAAGTCTTCCCACTCCCTGTCCCACTCTGCAAAAGTGACTACTTTTAAATCTTTCTATTTTGAGTTTTTCTGGTTGATAGCTCCACATCTCTAAATAATGTGTCTACATGATTATTTTAATCAACTCTAGGCATTATTAACTAGCTTCTTGATCTTGTATAAGTTTTATCTACTAACATATATCCCTATTTTTCTTATCTCTTTCCTGACTTCAGTTCTATCACTACTCTTAGTTGCTATATTGGAAATGTTTTCACTCTAAAATAAATTACATTCCTTGGGGCACCTGGGTGGCTCAGTGGGTTAGGCCTCGCCTTCTGCTCAGGTCATGATCTCAAGGTCCTGGGATCGAACCCTCCATCGGGCTCTCTGCTTAGCGGAGAGCCTGCTTTCCCCTCTCTCTGCCTACTGCTCTGCCTACTTGTCACTTCTCTCTCTGTCAAATAAATAAATAAAATCTTTAAAACAAATTACATTCCTTATCTTCAGGTTTTTTTGTTTTGTTTTGTTTTGTTTTCTATATTATAGAGATATCAAGCATATTCTCCTCCCGCCCCCGCACTACACTTTTTATCTCTCTTTTTACAATCTGTATAGGCTACCTTTGTAATTGTAATACCAATTATTTTTAAACTTTTTTTTTTTTCTTTAAAGATTTTTATTTAATTGATGGAGAGAGAGACACAGCGAGAGAGGGAACACAAGGAGGGGGAGTGGGAGAGGGAGAAGCAGGCTTCCCACCCAGCAGGGAGCCCAATGCAGGCCTTGATCCCAGACCCTGGGATCATGACCTGAGCCGAAGGCAGTCGGTTAACGACTGAACCACCAGGCACCCCTCAAACTTTATTCTTTTTTTTTTTTTAACTTTATTCCTTTTTTCTTTTTTTTTAAATTTATTTGACAGAGAGATCACAAGTAGGCAGAGAGGCAGGCAGAGAGAGAGAGAGGGAAGTAGGCTCCCTGCTGAGCAGAGAGCCTGATGCAGGCTTGATCCCAAGACCCTGAGATCATGACCTGAGCCGATGGCAGAGGCTTAACCCACTGAACCACCTAGGCGCCTCCACAAACTTTATTCTTAAAAAATATATTTTTTTTAATTACAGAGACATCAACCCTCATATACCTCAGTATATTTCTTCAGTGCCATGGTATATCGATCCGTCAAAAAGACCTACTTTAAAGCACCAGAGACCACAACCAGAGAAACAGAAGCAATACAGCTCATCTGGAGAATGGTACAAGAGAGGTGTAAAAGAGGTATGTGAGCAACTTTTATATATATCCTTATGAAAATGGAGATTTTATTTTAAGAACTTAATTTAAGAACCTTTAATCAAGTTATATCAGAATATAGAACCTTTTACCTGGAATTAAAATTTACAATACATACTACTTTTGTTTCTGTGTTTTCTTTTCTACATTTTATGTTGCTAAAATACTTAAACTTTCTCATTTATAAAAGTATGGAGACTTTAAGTAGTTTTACTCTTAATGAGTCAGTCACTTCACTAGACAATATAGTAATGAGAACCAAAATTATTTCTAACTTCTTCAGAAATAAAACATTTTGGTTTTCTTTATATCCATTTACAGAATTCCATAACTACTAAGTACCGCAAGGGGGCATGTGAAAATTGTGGGGCCATGACACACAAAAAGAAAGACTGCTTTGAGGTAAGTTCATCTTTGAGAATTCTAGAAACTTGTCAGAGAGTCTCTTTTTTCCTATCAAAGAGCTTAATTCTATTTTTCTAAAGTTACCTAAATTTTGGTACAAGTTAAATAAAAATTTGAGTGAGATTAGTTTAGCACCATCATAATTTTCTGCTGGGAGAGTAACTTATAATTGAACAGACCACAAACTCCCATGGTATGTTTATGCTTGCTTTGTAAAGGTTTCCTGAAATTTTCCTCTAGGCTACAGGAACTTGGGGAAAGGTTTGATTTTATTCTATTTCCCAGAGACCTAGGCGAGTTGGAGCAAAATTTACAGGTACTAATATAGCTCCAGATGAACATGTCCAGCCTCAGCTGATGTTTGACTATGATGGGAAGAGGGACCGGTGGAATGGCTACAACCCAGAGGAACACATGAAAATTGTGGAAGAATATGCCAAAGTTGATCTGGTGAGCAAAGTTCCCTGCTTTCCCACACTCCTTAAAGAATGTACATTTTGCTATATCATTGATTAAGCGACTCTGTTTTTGAGTGTTCGAGCAATATAAAAATGGTGGCGTTTTTATTATAGTAGTAGTAGGTCTGATAGAAGAGAAGAGTGAAAATAAAGTGTGCTAACCGTAGTGGCAGCAGTTTCTTCTTACTTGATTCTTGTATTTTTTATTTAACTCCCTAACTGAGGCTGCAGAAGATATTGGAAGCATGAGAACGGATTAGTATCTAGGGCTTTTGGATTTTTAAGGTTATGAACTCTTTCCCGGCCCCACACACTGCATCTTGTCTGGGCCTGTTTTACAGATGTCTCACATAGCGTTTGAGAAAAGTGAAAGGAGAACAAGATAACACATATCAGAAAATTGAATTTTATTTTAATTCAACTTCAGGTTTTTTTGTTACGATTTTATCAGCTTTCCCCCATTCCTTCAAATCCACAGTAATGCTGCTTTTTTTTCCTTACGTAGAGTTTACATTTAAAAATCACGGGATTTATATAATGTAAATTTCATCTATTCTTGAACAGTGGAATATGTGGTAATCCTGGGCCTATCAGGCAAACATCAGTGATCTGGGGCCAGGTGACAGCTGCCCCTTTTGGATAGGGCCTGTTCTTTGCAGTTTAATCACTAGTGCTTTTTCGCTTAGTTTATATTAATGCCTGACTCGAACAGGAGTTTGTAAATCCTGTTATTTAGAAATTATACATCTAGAGTTACAAGAAATCTCAAAGAGATGACCTTGTTTATTGACCTTTCTGGAAACAATAAATTTATTAATTTTAAGTATATAAAAATTAAATGTTCATTTGAATGTTGTAAAGTAAATTTCATGTTTCCTTTTTTGTTAGGCAAAACGAACCCTGAAAGCCCAGAAACTCCAAGAGGAATTAGCCTCGGGAAAATTAGTGGAACAGGCTGTAAGTAATAAAAATGGTCCATAAAAACATTAAACTCTTAGTAAACAAAAAATGAAAATCAAAACAAGAATTCATTTTATATCTGTCTAGTTAGGAAAGACTTAGGAAGAGAGAAGTACTATTGAGGGGAAAGACTAAAACTGGCACTTCTATAACATTCATGGGAACATACTTTGATGCAGTCATTTTGGAAAGAATATTGCCATAAGATATTTATATACATTTTCTGGAATTAAGTCAGTAGGTCCTTTTTTTTTTTTTTTTTTTTTTTTTAATTTTATTTTTTTTAAACATATGATATCTTTTTATCCCCAGGGGTACAGGTCTGTGAATCGCCAGGTTTACACACTTCACAGCACTCACCATAGCACATACCCTCCCCAATGTCCATAATCCCACCCCCCCCAACCCCCTCCCCCCATTAACCCTCAGTTTGTTTTGTGAGATTAAGAGTCACTTATGGTTTGTCTCCCTCCCAATCCCATCTTGTTTCATTTACTCTTCTCCTACCCCCTTAACCCCCCATGTTGCATCTCCTCTCCCTCATATCAGGGAGATCATATGATAGTTGTCTTTCTTCGATTGACTTATTTCGCTAAGCATGATACCCTCTAGTTCCATCCACGTCGTCGCAAATGGCAAGATTTCATTTCTTTTGATGGCTGCATAGTATTCCATTGTGTATATATACCACATCTTCTTTATCCATTCGTCTGTTGATGGACATCTAGGTTCTTTCCATAGTTTGGCTATTGTAGACATTGCTGCTATAAACATTCGGGTGCACGTGCCCCTTCGGATCACTAGTAGGTCCTTTTATCCTAAAGAATTTCCTAGTAATCAGAAAAAAAGACCACATATGCAAAGATATTCATTGTAACACTTTTTAAAATGGCAAGAAATTGAAATAGCCTAAACAGGAGTAAGGAGTTGGTGAAGTAAACTGTCCTGCATCTGTATAATAGAATGTTGCATAGTTCTTAAATGACTTTTATCAACACTTGTAACAACAATGGATAACACTTAGATTTAAATAACATATGAAAAAAATATTGTAATATCACATAGGAAAAAAAACCAGAATACTGATTCTCATTCACTGTAGAATTAGTAAATTTTTCTTGGTATTTTTACTAGTATCTTCTACATTTTCCATAATAACTATAGTAATTTTATAGCTGAGTAAAAAAAAATCTATAGTAAAGCTGTATTGCCAATTTTTTATTCATGACAGCTTAATAGTTAATGCATACTGTGCTTAGTAAAGGTTTTCTTTTTAACAAATTGATGGCACACATAAATAATAAGTAAAACATTTGGAGTTTAAATTCCTAAAAGGGACTCAGCAAATATGAGTTACAAACAGACCTAAGTAATCACCAACTGAGCAGTCACTGAGGCCACCTGGCAGGAAAGTTCACAGCACAGGTTAACAGAGTGATATCAAAATACAGCTCTGTCCCTGGCCAGTTAGGTGGTCACAGAAAAAGTAATTTATTTCTCTGAGCCTGTTTATCATCTCAAGTAGAGACACCACCACCTACTGCCTAGGAGGCCTAGCATCATATCACAATGTAAGTAAACACTTGATAATTAGAAGCTGTTACTATTACCAGCTCTGGAAAAGAAAACATGCTGTTTCTCTTGTTCTACTATATTCTCTATTGTTTGTTGTAATCTGGTCTAATTTATTTTGCCGGTAAGCATACTTAAATGTGTATAGGAGACTGATGATTTGTGCCCACTTCAGTACTTGGATATTAATATTAATTACGTGCAGTAGAATAGTCTACTATAGAGATTGAACTTTTTGTATGGCAGTATAAATGTTTTTTGTTGAACTAGCAACTTGTGGGAATAAAAAACATTTCTGGGGTGCCTGGCTGGCTTAGTCAATAGAATGTGCAACTTTTGATCTCAGGGTTGTGAGTTCAAGCCCCACATTGGACCATACATAAAATATAAAATATAAAATATATATATATTATGTTAGTAGAAATATATATATATATTTCTGATGCTGAAAATAGTACATACTCAGTGAAAAAATAGAAAATTATAAAGAAGAAAATAAGTATCTTTTATGTTAATTACTAACCTTTTGAAGTAGGCCTTTCCAGGGCCCACTCCGCCTCCCCACATGTATCTATATGTGTGTAATTATAACACGTTTTTAACATGGATTTCATCTTTACATACTTATTTATCACCTACTCTTTCAATTAATATATAGTGCAGTGAACTCATGTTTTCTCTGTCATTATAGACCTATTTTTATATTCACATGGTTCAAAACTCAAGGTGTGCAGTTATCTATTAAGAAGATATGCAGCAAAAAGTCTCCCATCCTGGCCTCCATCTACCTTATCTCTAAACCTCACCCTGCCATAATCTGTTTTATTTTTCTTGTGGATCCTTTCAGAGTTTCACAAACAAAAACAAATAATATTATTCCCACCTTTCTCTCACCTTTTTTTAACAATAACTGCAAAAAAAAGAGGAGCAAATTCTGTTTTTTTCCTGCAAATTGGATAAAATCACTTCTAATGGATGTTCAGTATTCACTGAGTGCAGTAATTTATGTAACAATTGTCTATTATTAATTTGACTTTTCCCAGATTTTTGATACTATATACAACACTGTAAATAACATTGTTTTACATACCACTTTATATAATTGATTTATATAATTGACATATTCCCTTAGGACAAATTCCTTAATGTGTAATTGATGCAGTGAGTATTTTTATTTAAAATTTTAATGTCATGCAGCGCCTGGGTGGCTCATTGGGTTAAAGCCTCTGCCTTCCGCTCAGGTCATGATCCCAGGGTCCTGGGATCCAGCCCTGCATCCGGCTCTCTGCTCGGCAGGGAGCCTGCTTCCCCCCTCTCTGCCTGCCTCTCTGGCTACCTGTGATCTCTCTCTCTCTGTCAAATAAATAAATAAAATCTTCAAAAAAAAATTACAGTATTGTATCATTTGAGTAGATTCCTCATTGCGTGATTTTGCAAAAGTTGTTTTGGCTCTAAAGATACTTATTACATGATTCTAGTAACATTTTCTTTTTAGACTTGATAGAAAAACTCCAGTGAGGCTTGGCAAAAATGGTATATGCCTGAAGGTTAACATATAAGAAATGAATATATATTGGATACATTGGTCATTTTAATGTCCTTCCTACCTTTGTGCAATTATAATCCTGTATCACTGAAAATTCTCTAGAAATTTTCTGGCTTTGTAGACAGTCTGATAAAATTATTCACAGTGACATACTGGTATTCAGAATTTACATGCTGATTACAATGAGAAATAGGAGGATTTGTTCAGCTAGATTTAATTTATGATATTTTACCTATATATTTAAAGTGTTAAATAATCAGTAGATTCAATGGAATAAAATTACAAATTTTTTTTCTTCTTGAATGATGCAGAATTCTCCAAAACACCAGTGGGGAGAAGAGGAACCAAATTCTCAGACGGTAATAAATATGTGCCCTGTCTGGGTATACATTAAATTTTTCAGTTTCTGACTGCTAATAACAATAACAATAATAATAATAGCTTTAAGAAATATAAGTAAATAAGAGTTTGGTTAAAGGGAAAACAGGAACTAGATGTTGCTGTTTTTTTCTTATAATTTGTTTTTCCTTCTTTCCCCTTCCTTCAGGAAAAAGATCATAATAGTGAAGATGAGGATGAAGATAAATATGCAGACGATATTGACATGCCTGGGCAGAACTTTGACTCTAAGAGGCGAATTACTGTCCGGAATCTCAGGATTCGAGAAGATATTGCAAAAGTAAGCTTTGCCAACTCAACATATACACCAAAAAAGTGTCTTCCCACCCCAGATTTTGTCTACTCATCTGGTATCTGAGCACTGTATGGGTTGATATAGTCTATCATTCCAAGATTAAGTATCATTCTGTTTTTTCCTCTTCATCTGTACCCCACCAATGCATACACACATGTAATTGATCATGATTAATACCTCCGCCTAGTCTGCTGAAATCTTTTTTTGACAGACGTAAACATTAATGCAGTCTTAAAACATTTTCCCTTCTAGTATTTGCGGAATTTAGATCCAAATTCTGCTTACTATGATCCCAAAACTAGAGCGATGAGAGAGAATCCCTATGCCAACGCAGGGAAGAATCCAGATGAGTAAGTATCAAGTTAAATGTATAGATTTCATGGTGGGGGAGGAGCATTTTTAATTGTAAAACTGAATCTGAGTTAAAATGAACAACATATGTGGCTGGGTCAGAAAAGAATGAACTTTCCTTAAAGAAAGCAATTTCTGAAGCAATTTGTTTTTTAACTTGTGTTTACAGAGTGAGCTATGCAGGGGATAACTTTGTAAGATACACAGGAGACACCATTTCAATGGCTCAGACACAGTGTAAGTGTTTACTCTATGTCAAGGTATTTTATATCCGCTCTAAAGAAATTTGGTGGCATTTTTAGAAGCTTGTTTTCAATAAGTATGCAATAAATATAGCTGAGAACTCATTAAGATGCTTTTGATTATTGTAGTGTTTGCTTGGGAAGCCTATGACAAGGGATCTGAAGTGCATCTACAGGCTGATCCTACAAAACTAGAGCTGCTGTACAAGTCCTTCAAAGTCAAAAAAGAAGACTTCAAAGAACAGCAGAAAGAAAGCATCTTGGAAAAGGTAATTTTGATCAGAATGCAAAGAAAAGAATGTTCATTAACGAGAAATGACCAGTTCACCATTTGATTTACATGTGGAATACAACACACAGAGAGGCTCTTTTAGTTCGTTAGAACTAGTTCTACCCTCCTATTAACTTGATCAACTGTATACATTATCGGTATATCCATATCAGGAAGCTTTTGCAGCAAAACAAACTATGGAAAAACTTAGTAGTTTAAACATTTGTTATTTCTCACAATTTTGTATGTCAGCTGGGTCTCCTGGTCTGGGCCTGCTCATCTGAAGCTGGATGATCTAGAATGGTCTCATTCCGGTCTCTAGCAGTTAGCAGGCTAATTATCCTAAGAGCCCACCTCTGTAACAGCTCATCTCTGCCCCATGTGAGCTCTTACCCTGTAGTAGGCCAGTCCAGCTTCAGCAGGCATTCTCGGTACCAGAGACTAGTAACAAAAAGCATGATGCCCCAGTGCATGAGTGCTCTTCAGGGCTTTGCTTGCATCGCATTTGCCAGTTTCCCACAGGCCTGAACAAGTAACATGGCCAGGCCCAGATTCAGAGGTTGGAGAAGCTGTCTCTTGAGGGGAAGAGTAGCAAAGTCATGTGGCAAATGGGCATGCATACGAGAATAAAAGGAATTAATGGCCATTTTGTAATCTACACACTCAAAAGATGAATAGCAGCTGGAGACATCTTTTATTTCCCTCTAAGATTTTTGTGGCTTTTTTTTTTTTTTTACTGTATTTTGCATAACAAAGGCCATAATGATTATTCCTTTAATGTTTCTGATTGGAAATAAACCCCATCAATAGAGATTAGAATGTGAATCTTTGCTGTAAAATGTATTTAATAATGTTCGCTGTTCTTTTAGTATGGTGGCCAGGAACACTTGGATGCCCCTCCAGCTGAATTGCTTTTAGCTCAGACTGAAGACTATGTGGAGTATTCAAGACATGGAACAGTCATCAAAGGACAGGAGAGGGCTGTCGCCTGCTCTAAGTATGAGGAGGATGTGAAGATCCACAATCACACAGTATGTGCTAAACCAGAACTATTTGGTGTCCTTGTTAGCATTTTGCTCTGGGTCATATTTTCTTACTACAACAGTAGCAAATCATTGTTGTGCTTTTCTTTTTTTTTTACATTTTAATTTTTTTTTTTTTTAAGATTTTATTTATTTGTTAGAAAGAGAGAGAGAAAGCACACAAGCAGGCAGAGAGGCAGGCAGAGGTAGAGAGAGAGGCGGAGAGAGAGGCAGGCTCTCCGCCGAGCAAGGAGCCCGATGCGGGACTCGATCCCAGGACCCCGGGATCATGACCTGAGCCGAAGGCAGCGGCTTAACCCACTGAGCCACCCAGGCGTCCCAACATTTTAATTTTGTTTTATGAAATTTTTCCAAAAATACAAAAAATGTGGAAGAATACTATTATGTTCGTCCACATAGCTACTACTTAGATTCAGAAAATTTTTGCATGTTGGTATATATGCTTTGGGACGTGTACATGCACGCGTGTGTGTATATGCATGTGAATATAATATATATATAAAATTTATATTTTTTTAACTAAAACATTTGAAAATCACAGATACTATGACATTTCACCCATAGAAACTGTATCATGCGTCTTCTAAAATCAGGGATATTCCCCTCCATAACTATCACACTTTAAAAATTGACACAACTCCTTCATATCATCTAATCTCTGGTTCTTAATCACATTACTAAAATATACACAAAAATGTCTTTAAAGAGGTGGCTTGTTTTTGTCTTGCGTCAGAATCCAATCAGAGTTCATTTTGGTTGTTGTATCTCTTTTTCTTTATCTTCTTCTGTCATATCTCCCTTTTTTCATGATGGCAACTCTTAAACAGATGAGGCCAATTATTTTTTAAACTGTGTTCATATTGTGTATTTGACTGATTCCTAGTGATATAGGATTTATTCCTCTATCTTCTGCATTTCCTATAAACAGGAATTCAGAGCTAAAGGCTTGATAGTTATAAGTTCAAAATTATGACAACATTTGTGACACAGAAAATTCATAATTCATACTTTTTTTTTTTAAAGATTTTATTTATTTATTTGTCAGAGAGAGAGAGGGAGAGAGAGCAAGCACAGGCAGACAGAATGGCAGGCAGAGGCAGAGGTGAAGCAGGCTCCCTGATGAGCAAGGAGCCCAATGTGGGACTCGATCCCAGGACGCTGGGATCATGACCTGAGCCGAAGGCAGCTGCTTAACCAACTGAGCCACCCAGGCGTCCCTAATTCATACTTTTTATGATGAATTCTACTGTCTCACATCATAAAACATATGTTATTTGCTATACTCTTGAAGTACTCAAACTACAATTGTCAAAGTCAGGTCAAAAACTGAACTAGCTATAGGAGCCAGGCCACTAAATGTATATGAGCAAAATGAGCCAGGCACACACACACAGAACACAAATCCTGTCTAAAAGGGGTATCCAGGGCACCTGGGTGGCTCAGTCATTAAACGTCTGCCTTCAGCTCAGGTCATGATCCCAGGGTTCTGGGATCAAGTCCCACATCAGGCTCCCTGCTGGCCTGCTTCTTCCTCTCCCATTCCCTCTGCTTATGTTCCCTCTCGCTGTCTCTCTGTCAAATAAGTAAAAATCTTTTTAAAAAAATAAAAGGGACATCCACTGGTCACCAACAGCCAGTTCTTGCCAAGTGGGAATGTGGGCCCAGAATTTCCCAGTTCTTAATTTTTGAAGAGAAATCAGATAATCCTAAATTTTTTTTTATAGTTTTGGGAATGGAAAGCGAGACCATTTTAATTTAATGGCTGCTTCTTACACCTGAGGTCAGGCCACCGTTTCCCTATTAGCTTGCCGTGGAATCCCCATAGTTTTCCTCCCAAATTACCTTTTAAAGGGCTGTATTATTTGGTACTCATATCAACAGTATATGAGAATCCCTAGTTTCAGTTTCCTTTTTAAGTAACAACTCTCTCTCTGCAGCATATCTGGGGATCTTACTGGAAAGAAGGCCGATGGGGATACAAATGCTGTCACTCTTTTTTCAAGTATTCCTATTGCACTGGAGAAGCTGGCAAGGAGATTGCTGTAAGTAATTGTCCTCTAGTTCTTAAACTGTAACACAACCAAAGCTCTTAAGTCAGAATCTGTATTAAGTATGTTTTCTCATGTTTCAAATGTTAACTTTTTTTTCAGTGATTAGTAACTATGATAAGTCAAATATATTTTCCCACAGAATTCAGAGGAATGTATTATAAACGATATAACTGGAGAAGAACCTGTGAAAAAACCTCAAACCCTCATGGAGGTAAGTCTAATCATTTGTCCTGAATTAAGTCCTGGAAGGCTGACTTTAAAATTTGTGCCGGAGCTTTGTTTTTGCATTAATAACACTATATATTTTAACCGTCCCTGTCAGATGCATCAGGAAAAACTAAAAGAAGATAAAAAGAAGAAAAAGAAGAAGAAAAAGAAGCATCGAAAGAGCAGTTCAGATAGTGATGATGAAGAAAAGAAACATGAAAAATTGAAAAAGGTCTCTGTGAACTCTAAATAGTCAAAGTGATGACAGTAATCTTTACTTGTGGCAACCTTAAGAAATGAGGAAATAAGCCCAAGTCTGGGTGATTTGTTTAGGTTACCTTGTATCAGGTCTAGGGTGCAAAAGGAGATTTTTGTGGATCTCAGTATTCCCTGTTTCTTGAATGTTTGATAAAAATTACTAACATACTGAAGAAATGTGCTTTTAAAGCTGTTATTTTAGAGGTATTGACTGCCCAGAAAGAACTGCCTTTTAGGTCTATAATTTGTAAGTTTCAACAAGTCCTTGGGAAAAGTCAGAATGGTAGTTTCCACCAGAAGCAGCAGTTGTGGACTTCTGTTAGTGAAATCAATATCATTGAATCTTTGTTATTAAGTAAATTTTTTTTTAACATTGAAAATGTGGTAGAATGTTTTGTGCTATATGAAAATACTGTATCAGCCAAGTAGTGATTAGTTACAGCTTGACAGTAGGAGGGCTGACACTTTAAGCTCTTTTGGAAAATCTAGGTTTTTGATATGACAATTTATATTCAGTCGGGTCTTTTGGTATTCTGCTACTTTAGAACAGAAGACATCTGATGTAGAGCTGTGGTTCTCATGTTTTTCCTCTCACTATAGGCACTGAATGCAGAGGAGGCCCGCCTTCTTCATGTCAAGGAGATCATGCAAATTGATGAGAGGAAGCGGCCTTACAACAGCATATATGAAACTCGGGAACCCACTGAAGAGGAAATGGAAGCCTATAGAATGAAACGTCAGAGGCCAGATGACCCCATGGCTTCCTTCCTTGGACAGTAGTAACTAGTTATAGACAGTCACCCAAGATAGACACAGCTGATACATTCTTTTCAGCTTCTTGCTGATGATTGTAGATGGAAAAACCCATGACTACTACTCTTGCTGCCTGACTTTAATAAAGACTCCGGAAGTCTCATAGCAAATTCATTTCTTTACACACTGAAGAAACAAAAACAAAGAGGAAGTACATTAAGTGTATATTTTGATTTTACTTCCAGTTTTATATTAGGTGATGTGCAAAGAGGCCTTGGCTCTCTACCTAACAAGAACATCTTCTACTCAACATTTATTAAGTCTCTAACTTTATTTCCTCAATTCTTATGGCCCTTTATCTAGTGCTAGTACACATTTTAAAGGCAGATGAGTTACTCTTTCTCAAAATCACGGTTTTGTTTTTTCAAATTACTAGTAACTATGGTTGTAGTTATTTGAGTATCGTTTGTTTTTGCCTTCTAAGGTTTTCCTGGTCTAAAGCTAAAAATAAGTTGGGTTACTGAAAGGAAACCTTTAGAATATATGTATTACTTTATCCCCCATTTCAGTCTGTATAGTAATAATTCTGTTTTCTATTTGGTTATAAAATTTTGATTTTTAAAGTATTTCCTTATACTTTATACCCAGAACTAAATGGATTAGTCTTTGAATGGAAAAATAACTCTTTTGTTATCTTCGAGTCACTGATCAGTACTAGGTCTTTTACCATTCTGGACATGAGCCTTTAGACACAGAAACCCTTTCCTCTATCATAGAGTATGGTTTGTGGTACTATTTGTTGTTTTAATTGTGATTGCCTTTATGTAATGATCATGAATATTAAATTTTAGAAGATTGTAGAGTATCCATTGTACCTAATCTTTACAGAAAGCAAAAATTGCTTGTAATTGTATAAAAATTACAGAAAACAAAACCTGAAATTGAAGGTTTTTTAAGAGAATTACAAGGATAGCTTATAGGGCTATTAATAACTGAGACTACCATGATCCTCAGGCCTCTTCTAAGAACATTGTGAAGATAATACAGTGAGAGTGGGATCATGAAAACAGCCTGTTTCAAACCCTGACATAAGTAATTGGCTTTTAACAGCTCACTGGCTTCTAAGCTACCAAAACCCACTAGGACACCACATTAAGTTACCATCTAAGAAATTGTGCTGGTGAGAGTAACAATCAAATTGTCAAGTACTATGGATACCGTAGCTAGATTCAGACTAGTACTAGTACGAAGTTCAAACAGCAATGCAAAGAGAGCTCATTCTTCCCTATTTCAAGAAAGTCAGTGACTTACGTTTTCATACTCCTACCATAATATGGAGTGATTCAACATAAAGTCTGACAATGTCTATTTTGTATTTTATTTATCTTTTGTTAATAAAGATATATAATTGAGAATACTTAACTGAGTGGTTTATAGTATTATTTCAAATATTTGGCAGAAAAGTAGTTTATGGCAAGGGATTTTGAATTAGAAAATTTCAGGATCCTTTAACTCAAAAAATGTGTCGACTTTTCTGGCTCTCTGTTCCCTCTTCAGTGAAATCTAATTTACTGATTTTAGGAAGACTTCTATAATATCTGAACTCGTGTCTTATTTCTCCATTTTGGAAAACAAAGATAATACCTGGAACATTATTCATTATGAGAACTTTGTGTTTATTAATAATAGCTGCCTTTTGAGTGCTGAAACTGTACTGTAATTTTTTGTATGTTACCTCTGCAAAAAGAACTTCATGGTGTAATGGATAATGCCCCTATCTATCTTACAAAAAGCACATGGGCTTAACAATTCCAGGTAGCTTGCTCAAGTCCTGACAGTTAAAAGTGTTAGGGCCAGGACATAAAGCCAAGTATCTCTGACTCGTAAATCCTACTCCTGTCTCTAGTATTTAAGACCCTGCTTTCTGGACCAGGAAGACTGGTCTTTTGCAGGCCTCAGTTGGCCAGGTTCACCCTCAACACCTGATAATGATGCATCTGTCCCACATTCTTTGATAGTGCCCCTTTCCCCAACCTTGTGGCATGTTTCTACAATACTGACTATACAAAAATGAATAAATCGTTCTTTCATTAAGTTTGTAACAATTCTGGAAGGAAGTACCCCCTCCACCGCCACCCCCAACTAGCAGGAGGTTTATGCTTGAATTTCTTTCAGCAACGTTTTCTAGTTTCTGCTTTGGGATTTTTCCTATAAAATCTCTCTAACAGTGCCTGGGAGGCTCAGTGGGTTAAGCTGCTGCCTTCGGCTCAGGTCATCGTCCCAGGGTCCTGGGATCGAGTCCTGCATGGGGCTCTCTGCTCAGCAGGGAGCTTACTTCACCCCCCTGCCCTCTCTGCCTACTTGTGATCTGTCAAAAAAATAAAATCTTTTAAAAATAAAATCTCTCTAATACGTATTTATAATTTTAAGATCATGTTAAAATGAATTTTAAAATTGAAGCTCTTTTCTCTAAAGTGATGATTCTGAGGAAATTCATCCTCACGCTCTAATTTATGGAAAGAGGTGACGCGTGGACAAGAAGACACAAGCTCTAGACGCTCTTCACTCTGAGTATCTTCATGGAGTTTACGGCCTGCCGCATTTGCTTCAGTGTTTAATTTGGGAGTTCAATGAGCTTGCTTCTCTTAACTCCTTAATCACACATAGAAAATGCTAATTACTGGAGTGTTAAAAATTTATTTCAGTGTTCTGAAGAGCTACGTAGACTTTGCCATACCTTTCATTCCTTCGATTCTACGATTCATTCTTTCTGGCAGACACAAAAAACCCTCCTTGCTACGTACACAATTTAAAAAAAAAAAAAAAAAAATGGAGAGAAACAACGCGCATGCTCTTTACTCAAGCCTGCTGAGTCCTCAGCCGGTGGCTAATGCGCCTGCGTGCGGGGAGACACCTCGCACCGTCTGCGGGCGGGAAGCCACACGGAGAACCCGGATGGAACCCCGGCGCGGCCAGGGTGGAGGTCGGTGCGGACTCTTCTGTTTCCCTGCGCCGGGTGGGTTCCTGCTCGGGGACCGGACCTGAAGAGCCGCCGCCCTGACTGGTTCCGGCGCCTAGTGGCTGGACCCCAGACCGATCGGAGAGCGACCTGGAGCTGGAGACGGGCGCCTGGAAGAAGCCCGAGCATCCTTTGGGCCTGCGCCCAGGCTCGGAGACGGGCGGGTGGAGACCGAGCGGAGTCTTCGTTCCTGGCCGCCGGCGCGCGTAGCTCGCCCGAGCCGCTTCCCAAACGCGCCGTCCTTAATACACCAACAGGTCCTACCAGTTACGAGCTGCATGTTCCTTACATGCATGCTTCATAATTAAAGCTCCCAACAACCCTCTAAGGTAGGTACTATTGTCCTCCCCACTTGAGAAATCGAGGCTTGGAAGGGACCCAGCCTCCAGGTGACAAAGCGAGGATCCCAGGCGTTTGCCTCTGGAGCGTTTGCTCAGCTACTGTTCCGTTTTCTCCTGGCCGTTGCCTTTAACTGCAGAGTGTGTTGATGAAATTCCGTCCCCCAGACACCCGCACCTCCCTTGGACTGGAAGAGGTAGTGGCGAGATAGAAGTTGAACTGGGTTTGATTTGGAGTCTTAGGTTTACAACTGCACTTGGGTGTTGTCACTGCGAAATATATATGTTAGCATTTCCCAGAGATTTCAGTTATGTGAATGTTCACTTTTAACCGGCTTTTCCTCAGTTGTGATACTTTTTGTGATCCTTATCTACCCTTATGCCTCATAAACTTGCAAAAACATTTTACTTAGTTATATCACGTCTTTAACTCCGCATCTTAACTCTCAAAGGAATCAAACAAATTATGTCTATTTTATAAGATAATGCATTTTCTTCGTTTTACTGTTTACTATGGAACGTTTTCCCATATAACATAAACATAGTGAGTGGTGTAATGTAACAACCATCATTCAGCTTTGTTAACAACTCAAGGCCCATCTTACGTCTCCTATCTCCACTACACTTTGTTTGTGTGTATACAGTATTTCAAAGGAAATCACAAAAGTTATTTCACTTGTAAACAACTAAGTCTGTATCTCTAATAAATGAGTACTTTTTTCACACAAACATACCATTATCACATCTGTTTAACAATAATTTCTCTTTTTTTTTCTTTTTTTCTCCCCATTTTTTAAGCAGGCTCCACACCCAGCATGGAGCCCAAAGTGGGGTTCAAGCTCACAACTCTGAGATCAAGACCTGAGCTGAGATCAAGAGTCGGATGCTTAACCGACTGAGCCGCCCTGGTGCCCCAGTTAACAACAACTTTTTAATACAATGATGCTTTTTTAATGTTTACATATTTTAGGATATTGTGATTACTAAGGAGCAAGTGAAAATTGAGAGGTTCTAAAACACAAGAAAGCCTCTTGGGCAATAAATTCCTCTTTGAGAATCTTGAAAATTCTTGCCACCTAGTCTCCCTCTTTGAGGGGGATGAGGAGGACTACTGCAAATGAATTTTTCTAAAAATCCTTTTGTTCAAAACAGGTAAATTTTCAATCAAAACATAGTTGAGTAGCATAGTCAGGGTGAATTGGAATGGACTCTTAACTGGTCCTGTAATAATTTCTAATGAGACTAAAGCAAAGCTTTTTCATTCACTTCTGCTCCCCAAAACATACATGGTAAATACACATAAGAGAATATAGAAAGATAAGCATTTTTTATGACAGTGTTATAATTACACTATCAGTCAGGAGAGGTTCTAAACAGTTGGCCCTATCATCATCACTTGACAAAGTTTATGATCAACTTTTAAACTTCATATCATCTTTCTTAATGGGCAGATACCTCCCAGTTTTTAACTGACTCATACCAGACAGCCATATGGTATGTCAACTTACTAACTTATATAGAAGTTCATTTTAGGGGCACCTGGGTGGCTCAGTGGGTTAAGCCGCTGTCTTCGGCTCAGGTCATGATCTCAGGGTCCTGGGATCGAGTCCCACATCGGGCTCTCTGCTCAGCAGGGAGCCTGCTTCCCTCCCTCTCTCTGCCTGCCTCTCTGTCTACTTGTGATCTCTCTCTGTCAAATAAATAAATAAAATCTTTAAAAAAAAAAAAAGTTCATTTTATAGCTAGTTAATTGTGGCACAGCCACTAGAAAGTTAGCATTTGAAGTTAATATTCTTGCCTTACTTATTGTGAGGGTTTTTTATGGCCAAAGTGGGCATTTGGACTTAAATGTGTCCCTGTTTTATTTCTGCCACATTCTGTAGTATAGAACTTTGGAAACAGGGGATCACTTGTTTACTGGAAGATAGAATTGTTTTCAAAGGTATATTTGAGCCTACCTGTGGGTTATACCTTTGCTCATTGCTAAGGAGGAAGAAAAGTAAAAGGCATGGCTTTCTTTCTGTCCCTCAACTTTCTTAGGAGGTTGTTACCAACTCAGAAACTTAAAAGCCCATTAACGCATTTACTTAGCAACCAAAGTAAATGCATTAACTAGCAACCTAGTATATCAGCAAGCTAGGGGTTGGCCTGAAGGGTATGTTTTCATTCTTCTAAATCTGACTATGCACTAGACTATGTATTAGAACCACCTGGACAAGATTTAGAACCTTTTTTTTTTTTTTTAAGTAATCTCTGCCCCATGTGGGGCTCGAACTCACAACCCCAAAATCAAGAGTCCCATGCTGTACCAACTAAGCCAGCCAGTTGCCCCAAGATTTAGAGTCTTTTGTCCTCCTTCTAGAAAAGATGATTTATTAGTTCTAAGGGAGGGAGATGTATAATTTCAAAGAGGTTCCCAGTGATTATGATGAGCATCTCTTATTAAAGATTACTGTTCTCGTTATCATTTATAAGAATTATCTAAAATGTTTATGTAGAATACAGATTCTGCACCCCTGCTGTAGAGCTAGGGAATCAGAATCTCTGGGAGTGGGCACGATGAATCTACATTTTATCGAAAGATTTCACTGATTCCTCCATTTGCTGAACTAGGAACCATTACCTTCTAATCCCCGTCCTCAGATTAAAACAAATTTAATCTTGGGAATACTGCTTATTTTCATTCCATTGTTGTGGCTTCTTTCTTGACTGCTTTTATTGATGGGTAGCTAAATGAAAAAGCATCATGAAATTCCTATTGTAACTAAGGGTGTCCTATGAGAGACATTTTTCTGAAGTCTCAGTAACAAAAATACTTGTGTTTCTCCTGAACAACTTGTTTTGCTTCTCTGTATGGACAATATGAATCATGGTTTGGTAGTGTGTTACACTTTAGCCGCAAGGAAGCTCTGAGCCAAATTTGTATCCTCCTTCTGTGTCAAAGGCTACTTAATCCAACCCGCTTGAAATTCTCTGCTTACGTTGGATTCAGAGCCAGTCAAGGATCAGATAGTATTACAGACCTGTTTAATCCTTGACTACGAAAATGAACTGGCCACTACGTCAAAATATCTCCTGCTTAAGAGTATTTAGTGAATTACTCCCTTCTCTATTCACTTGTTCATAACTGCCTATGTGTCTCCATCCCTGGCGGAGAATGGAAGGAGGGGGTAGTATAGTTGAGATGCCCTTTTAGGGAATACAAAATGTACCAGATTTGCTTGGAACGTACATCACTGAAAACGAATTAAGCCATAACTTCAGTTCACCAATAGAGGTTTTATAGGTATTCACCACCTACATGAGTGCAAATCTCCTAAATGTAGCTTACTGGTAAGTCATTTATTCTGGGGCATTAGCTGTGAGTTGATAGTTCTAAGTTGGACCGTCATGCTCTCATGGTTTACTTTCAACTGACGTGTTACAGGACGTGTCTTGTACAAATGGCATGTGATGTGGCTTTGTTTTTATTCGGTCAGCTCGTGGTTTTTAATGTGTGGGTTATATTTTACTCCCAAAGCAAAATTCTGCAGCATCTCTGGAATACTGCCTGAGAATTTGGGGGTGCCATGTCGAAGAAACGCAAATGGGATGACGACTATGTTCGTTACTGGTTCACCTGTACAACAGAGGTTGATGGAACTCAGCGCCCACAGTGTGTGTTGTGTAACTCGATATTTTCAAACGCTGACCTCAGACCATCCAAATTGTCTGACCATTTTAACAGACAGCATGGTGGTGTAGGTGGGCATGATCTCAATAGCTTGAAACATATGCCAGCACCATCTGATCGGAGTGAAACCTTGAAAGCATTTGGAGTTGCATCTCACGAGGATGCCCTATTACAAGCATCTTATCAGTTTGCATATTTATGTGCCAAGGAGAAGAATCCTCATACAATAGCTGAAAAACTAGTGAAACCTTGTGCGTTGGAAATAGCACAAATAGTTTTGGGACCAGATGCACAAAAGAAGCTTCAGCAGGTACCCTTATCAGATGATGTGATCCATTCTAGAATTGATGAAATGAGCCAGGATATCTTACAGCAAGTTCTAGAAGACATCCAAGCCAGTCCTCTGAAAGTAGGTATTCAGCTTGCTGAGACCACAGACATGGGTGACTGCAGTCAGCTAATGGCATTTGTACGATACATAAAAGAAAGAGAGATCATAGAAGAATTTCTATTCTGTGAACCATTGCAGTTAACAATGAAAGGAAAAGATGTGTTCAATCTCTTCAGAGACTTCTTTCTAAAGCATAAGATAGCATTTGATGTATGTGGCTCTGTTTGTACTGATGGTGCCTCTTCTATGCTAGGAGCAAATTCAGAATTTGTTGCCTGTGTGAAAAAGGAGGCACCTCATATCGTGGTCACACATTGTTTGTTGAATCCTCATGAACTTGTCACAAAGACCTTGCCTACAAAACTGAGAGATGCTCTGTTTACTGTGGTGAGGGTAATAAATTTCATCAAAGGACGAGCTCCAAATCATCGCCTCTTTCAGGCTTTTTTTGAAGAAATTGGAGTCGAGTATAGTGTCCTCCTTTTCCACACTGAAATGAGATGGCTTTCCCGAGGTCAGATACTCACCCACATTTTTGAAATGTATGAAGAAGTAAATCAGTTTCTCCACCACCAAAGCAGTAATTTAGTCGATGGCTTCGAAAATAAAGAGTTTAAAGTTCACTTAGCGTACCTTGCAGATTTATTCAAACACCTGAATGAACTTAGTGCATCTATGCAAAGGACCGGGATGAACACAGTATCAGCCAGAGAAAAGTTATCTGCTTTTGTTAGGAAGTTTCCATTTTGGCTAAAGCGACTTGAGAAAAGAAATTTTACCAACTTTCCTTTTCTTGAAGAAATCATTGTTTCAGACAACGAGGCAGCAAGCATTGCAGCTGAAATACCACTGCACCTGCAACAGCTGAGCAGCTTCTTCCACGGGTACTTTTCTGTCGGCGATCTTGCTGAGGCAAGCAAGTGGATACTGGATCCGTTTCTTTTTAATCTGGATTTTGTCGATGATGGTTATTTGATGAAAACTGATCTTGCTGAATTGCGAGCTAGTGGCCAAATCCTAATGGAATTTGAGACAATGAAGCTTGAGGATTTCTGGTGTGCTCAATTCACAGTGTTTCCAAGCCTGGCAAAGACAGCTCTAGAAACCCTTATACCATTTGCAACTACATACCTTTGTGAATTGGGATTTTCATCACTTTTACATTTTAAGACAAAGTCCAGAAGCTGCTTTAACATGAATGATGACATCCGTGTGGCTATTTCAAAAAAAGTTCCTCGTTTCTCAGACATCATTGAACAGAAGCTACAGCTACAGAAGTCACTGTGAGCTGATACATTTTTAATGTATAATTTTTAATATATTTTTAATTCCATTGTAAAATTAAGCTATAATTGTGTCTCTTTTATATTTACGGTCTACCAAAGCCCAAGAAAAAGTTTAGCATCTGTAACTTTAATTTTCCCAGTTCTTCTGGTAATAAGAACACAGGCAGCAGAGAAGATGAAGTCTCGCCTGGTGGATACATAGAATTCTTCAAAGTATCTTTTGAACCTGCTGATATGATACATAAAAAGACACATAAGCCCTAGAGTATCCAGCTAAGTGGTACAGTAGGCTAGGAATGGAGCCCATCGAAAAGAGAAGATCTCCTAGAAAATGGATCTTCATGTTAAAAGTAAAAGTTGAAGGACAAAACGACAGACTGAGTCCCCACATCTCTGTGAGTGTTGTTATGGGGAGATTAATGGGATCAGAAGAGGATTGTGAAATGTTATAGTGGGAGGAGGGATGATTCTAGTTTATATAAGATTTACTTTTAAATGTATTCTTTGAAGTAGTCTTATAATATCCAGTCCTCTCACTCCCATGCTCTAAATACCATGACATTAATAAATGTCCTAATAGCCTATTAGTCACTCTTTGTCTTTTTTTAAATTACAGCAGGACTCCAAGTCATTGGGCTCATTTAGCCACTCCAAGGCTAAAAAGAGCCTTGCCATAGAGATTCTGATTTAGCATGTCTGGGCCTTCATTCTCAACCAGCTTCCAGATAGTTCTGTTGGATTCTTTGGGCTTCTGTTCTCATCTTATTTTCCCTTTACCCCAATTTTCTCATTTATTTTACATCTTAAGCTATGTGAATTTTCCTAACTTAGTTCAAAGCTTTTGAATGGACCGGAATATAAATAATAAATAAATTGACATGAAGTCACTGTGGTAAATCAAAGCCATCAGAAAATTTCCTGTGGGAATTTAAATTTATATGCTTTTTCTAGATAATGATTTGGTAAAATATATTTTTAAACATTAATAAATTTACATTTTTATTTCAAAACTTTAATATCTTATCGAAGTGGTAGGCTAAAATATGAGTCCTATAATGAAAAGCCACAGTCCCTTTCCTGCCCAATTACTTAACCATTTCTGTTTATCTCTAAGTAATGTGTTTATACCAAACACATATGCCAGTTCTGTGTTTTGGCTTTTTAGTTTTTTAATTAAGCAAACTCTACCCTCAGTATGGGGCTCGAACTCACAACCTGGAGACCAAGAGTCACGTGCTCCACCAACTAAGCCAGCCAGGCATCCCCACATACGCCGGTTTTGATTTATCAGCTTTAGAAGTTATATACTGACTCCTCTAGATAATAGGTAATTACTGAATTTATAAAATGTTCGTTTCCTTTCCTACTATTCCTAATTTTTTATTATGGTAGTATTAATTTTAGTTCCTTTGTTGATTATTCATAGCCCTTTGATTGGGGATTTTTCCCTCTAGGAATTTACATTCTGGGAAGAGTCAGGGATATCCTGATTTTATTTATAAAATGGGTAATTGCAGCATTTTTATAATAGTGAAAAATAGGAGGAAAAAAGACTGAAGGGGAATGGAATCTGACTAAGAGTTATCACCTGAGTACTACAAATTGAAGTTTGTATTGTCTACGCAAAACTCGACCTGATCACCATCCATCAAAATACTTTTATCAATAAACATAAATACGTGGCTTTCATCTAAAAATGTATTTATAAAATATAAGTCCTAATTTTTTTCTAGTATGATCTAACATCAAAAGCAGTGGGAAGAATTTCCAAAGCTAATGTAGGAATAAATGTGGAAGAGTATGTATAAAGTTTCATATGTGAGTGTATCTAGAGATAGGAAGGAAGACGGATGGGAGCAATGTAGGCATGTATGAAGCATGCAACCTAACAATACAAAAGAGCAGGACTAGGATGCACTGCCAGAAGCAAATGACCTTTGATGGCCAGTCTTTGATTAAGTCCACTAGAATTCTCTCTTAAACTAAATTCATTCATTTCTGCTATGAAACAAAAATCCAAAGGCTATTTTAAAGGGAATAGCTGAGTTTTTAATTTATTTTCAAATTCTACAACGGTTTATTTTCCCTGATCAAATTACAGAGACTGCAATATCTGCTAAAATGAAGAAGAAACTTAGTTTTTTGTTGTTGTTGTTGTTGTTTTTAGTTTAAAAAATTTTCCCGCAATGGTACATACATTGGCACTTACAAGTCTTGTGTTGGTTTCTTTTTCTCCCAAGAAAAAGATAATTGTCTTATATTTTTTCTATAAGGTCATATAATTAAGGTTATTGGTCAGTTGCAAAAAAGAATCAGGATAAAGACATAATCTTTATGACCAGCAGATGTCACTCTCTATGCATGATTGGTTGAAAATAAATTTAACCACATAGATTTTGCCAAATACCTTATTTTAAACATCTCTAGAAAAAGTATTTGTAGCTCACATTAAAAATGCCCCACCTGGGGACGCCTGGGTGGCTCAGTTGGTTGGACGACTGCCTTCGGCTCAGATCATGATCCCGGGGTCCCGGGATCGAGTCCCACATTGGGCTCCCAGCTCCATGGGGAGTCTGCTTCTCCCTCTGACCTTCTCCTCCCTCATGCTCTCTCTCACTGTCTCACTCTCAAATAAATAAATAAATAAAATCTTAAAAAAAAAAAAAATGCCCCACCTGGTTAAGGGGGTAGGAGAAGAGTAAATGAAACAAGATGGGATTGGGAGGGAGACAAACCATAAGTGACTCTTAATCTCACAAAACAAACTGAGGGTTAATGGGGGTAGGGGGGTTGGGGGGGGATTATGGACATTGGGGAGGGTATGTGCTATGGTGAGTGCTGTGAAGTGTGTAAACCTGGCGATTCACAGACCTGTACCCCTGGGGATAAAAATATATTATATGTTTATAAAAAATAAAATTAAAAAAAAAATGCCCCACCTGAGGGGCGCCTAGGTGGCTCAGCCAGTTGAGCTGCAGGCTCTTGATTTTAGCTTAGGTCATCATCTTGGGCTCCTGGGATCCTGCCCCATGTGGGGCTCCATGCTCAGAGGGGAATCAGCTTGAGAATTCTCCCTCTCTTTCTGCCTTTCTCCCTGAATTTGTGCTCTTTCTCTCTAAAATAAATAAATCTTTCTTCTTCTTTTTTCTTTTTTTTTTTTAAGAAAAACTGCCCCACCTGAGCCCCTGCTGGCTCAAAATTGGCAAACAGAACTGTGGTGGAGCATTGGGAAATAAGGGTGGGAAAGAGAAAATACAAGGAGCTTTTTCTCCAAAACTGACTTGAGCATGTGGATGTTTGACATCTCAACTAGTTTTTCTAAGCCACCAAGGGCTACTTGAAGTGGGTGGATAGGTCAGCACATACTCCTTTGCTATTCCATGACAGTAAGGCTGACAGAGGTGCCAACAGCAAAGCCATACCCAGATAATGTGTCTTTTCCAGTGAGAGTAAATTGCTGTCCTTTCCATGATAGAAGGGATCTAATGTAAGTAACCTGTCACTAAGTGCCCATATCAGGGCTCAGTACTGGTCTCTGGTCTCTGCTGTTGGCAGGTCAGGCACTCAGTAAGTAGGTCAGTCTTGGTGAAGGGAGGTCTGTGTCGCTAAGCCTATGTATAAGCCTCCGTCCTTGCCAACATGGCCACTCTTGTCCGTGGACCCACTGAACAGTCATTAGGATGGCTAGAAAAAAAAAGCTGACTAATAGCTAGCTACAAAGTATGTCATCTTGTCCTGATACTGAGAGCCTCCTCTGTCTTAATTTAGGTTCAGCAAGCCCTTCGAGGAGTCCTCAAGCCAAGGCCACCTATCACAAGTGACCCCTATACGCTTTAGTATTCCTGTTACTCTCAGTCATTTGCTGAAAGCAGCCCAGCTGGGAAGCATGAATCAGCACAGGTGTGATGAACTTCAGAGAGCAACAGCTGGGGCCCATGGTCAATTATGTTACCTATAGTTGCATGTTTACAAAGTACATTCTTATGGATGTACAGTGTCCTGTGGTGAATATTAGCCAGGAGCAAAATAACCTTCAATTCTCTGCCTATTCCGAGAGGTCCGTTTATATACTTCACTCCAGACCTCGTCACTTGTCGTACATATCTGTTCTTCCCAAATCCTGAACAATCATCCAACCATTAGTTACTGCCCTTGAACTCTAGAGTTTCGATGCATACTTCTGGGTAGTGCCCAGTTCAGACATAGCAGACAAGCAGTTGTACAGCTCAGAATTCTTTGGAAGACTCCCTGCGTTAGGATCTTTAAGAGACACACCTGATTGATGTTCTAATGCTACAGCAGACTTTGCAGCTCCCAGCTGCACAGCCTAGCGGGCAAAATAAACTATAAACCAGACTTAAATTCCTTGTTAGTCAGCTGGTCAAAAGTAACTCCTCATGCAGCCAAAGTTAAAGACTGAGAAAAAGGAAGACTTGTAACAGGAGTAGGTGTCAAAGAATTTGAGCCACCTACTCAGGCAGCTTGCTTCTGCGTTCTAGACCTGCTGGATCTCTCTCCCTTATTTACCACTGCCGCTTGATGAGAGGGGGCTGCGGTGCACATTCCAGTTTACGGCTTGCTGAATCACACAGCAACCAGTGCTGTGAAACAGAGCTGTTTCCAAAAGGAAAATCAGTTAGCTTCAAAAGAGGGTATGGATTTGCTCCCAAGCCCTAGATCTATTTGCTTCACTTCAATTAGCATTTGCCAGAGGCTCCATACAGAATCCTTATTTGCCACACTTAATGTCATTGAATCTACTGGTCTTCAGTTTCAGGGGGCAGAATAGCTAGCCCTACACTTGCTACAGAGCCTTTTCCACTCCACTCAAA
This sequence comes from Enhydra lutris kenyoni, assembly GCF_002288905.1. Lineage (NCBI taxonomy): Eukaryota > Metazoa > Chordata > Mammalia > Carnivora > Mustelidae > Enhydra > Enhydra lutris. The sequence continues at coordinate 27,963,353 of NW_019154089.1, forward strand.
CCGGCAGTGTTATGGTAAATGGGTCAGAGTGATACACTCAAACGTGGTATGTGTTGCCTCCAAAAGCCAAAAAAGCCCACCAAGGATCAAGCCTCTGTTGCAGTGGGAGGTGATAACAAGGTACAGCAACTTACATTTCACCTGGAAAGAACTATTGCAACATGCTCCGGACCATGAGCCCATCAGAAATCTCATCAAGGTGCATGCATCCCTGGATTTTTATGGAGTTTACCTCCCACTCTTCCACCTCCCGTGCATTTTACGAAGGCATCTGAAGTACTGGCCACTACCTTCCTACCAGGTCCAATCTACATGTCATCAGTGAAGTGGACCAGTGTGATGGGACTGTGACACATCAAGATGATCACGATCTCTCAGATTATGACAGACAGGAGGCTGAGGTCGCCCTAAGGGAAAACTATAAAGGCAGTCTCAGTTCTGCAAGATAGAAACAAGCTGCTTCTGGTGGCCATTGCAGATTGTTACAGAGAGGGGATAAACAGCATTTGCCAGATCACTAATGGTACATGAAACGCCAAAGATTATGTTGATTTTCTCTCATAAAGATAGCACATCTGGAGCAGCAGTTGCGAGAGGAATCATCACCTGTGTAAGTTTACAGTAATCCGTAGTAATTCTCAGATGCATTGACATTTGGCACAGGACAAACAAATAAATTTAAGTGGAAATGTGAAGATACCAAGCCTGTGGTGGTGGCACTAATCTCTGCAATTTCCTCTAAGGATGTGTTATTACTGTTGGCTTGGTAAGGAGGGATTTTCTAGGGGCTTCTCCTTGGCCCTTTTATACAACAATAACCCTCAGTCCATGGATCAGAGAGGAAATTTGGGGAATCTGCCAGTAATTAAGTATGTCTAATGCAATGACATTCAAGAACTGGAGATGTAACCACTGGGTTCACAGACCTACTAGGCTCTCTGTAATTTTAACTTGGGTCAATATTCCATTCATCACCTGACCACCATTAGCCCCCACTTTAACTGGTGGACCAGAGTACGGTTTTAGGGTCCCAGAAATTCCTGCCAGTTCAGGGCCAGTGCTTATTAACGTCCAAAAGATCTGAAGGTTTTTTTTCGGTACAGTCACCCTATTAAAGACTGCAGGTCTCTGGGGAAGTCTTGAAAGACGGTGTATAGTAAATACTGTGGCAGTGTTGTGGAGTTCTTAAGAGAACTCAGCATATCCTTCAGTCAAGGGGCTCTGGGAATGATAGCTGGCTTAGGTCTAGAAACCGGAGGAGAGTCTCTCTCTCTCTGTAGTGACTTTAGTCAGACTTCTGAACACCAGACCTAGAGTTTTTCCTAATGTGTAGACCAAGTAATATTTCGTAGACTTCCCATCTATTTTATTCCTAGGTCCACTGTACCAACTAGCTACTGTATTAGGGTTCTCCAGAGAAAAAGAACCGATAGGACATGTGTGTATGTACATAAAAGAGATTTAGTATAAGGAGCTGGTTCGCATCATTATGGAAGCTTGGCAAGTCCCAAATCTGCAGAGTGGGCTAGTAGCCGGACAGGCAGGAAAGCAGATCCAGTCTGAAGACAGTCTGCTAGAGATTCCCCTTTTGCTTGGGAAGCTTGGTCTTTTTATTCTATTCAGGCCTATAACTAATTGGATGAGGCCCACTCCCATTTTGGAGAGCAATCTGCTTTACTCAAAGTCCACCACCATCTGAATGTTAATCTCATCTGAGAACAGAAACACCCAGAATAATGTTTACCCAAACATCTGGGCACCCAGCGACCCAGCCAAATTGACACATACAAGTAACCATCAACAGCTACCGTCAATGATCCCTGAGGGTGAAAACATTCTGATGGCCATTTTGTCCCTGCTGTGTATTATGTTAAACACATTCCCCTTATTTCTAGTGACTAAGACTGCTGCTTAGTCTCCGCTACTCTACTCTTCAATCCAGATGAAATTAATGAACAGCAATGAATTGGTGACAGCACCTTTTATACCAGCTTAAAGAGAAAAGCCGTCACAGAGATTCTCAAGAATACTGATGCTTGATCAGTAATGCTTGCTACCTTAATGAAGGAGTGTCCACTAGGTCCTCTTGAACCATGTAGTAGTGGACAGTAGTGGCAGAAGTTTGAAGGTCACACATAATATGTCTACTCTGACACTTCTATCTCCCTACATTTTTTCATTCCTTTCTCTACATTATGCCAGGGAAGTTCTGGAATTTCAAACTGATTCTTATATGTAGGTCACTACTGAGTCCAAATAAGCAAATTCTTAATATAGGTTAACACATTAAATAGAGAATCCCTGATAAGTACACCCATATCAGTAAATCTGGCCTTTTATCTTCCGCCTTCTTGGGTCTAATGCTCTTAGAATCCCATTCCACACATATACACCAGGTTTCTGCCTATGTAAATTAGAAAAAAATCTTGCAGTTATTTTGAATTATAAAATCTTTTCTTCAGGATCAGACTCTGAACTTGTTTCCTTGTAATATGCTGAATCTGACTCTAGTTATGGGTCTAGTGGCAATAAGGGGTAGTAGGTTAGATCTTACAGAGTAAAGGCATCTCCTTGAAAAGCGTCTGCCTCAGGTGAGGTTAATATAAAGACTTCAAGCAAAGGAAGCCTAATCTCAGTCATGGAGGGTGAAGGCAAGGAAGGCTCAGAGTGATTTAGGGGTTAAGATTTTTAGCTTCGGGCGCCTGGGTGGCTCAGTGGGTTAAGCCGCTGCCTTCAGCTCAGGTCATGATCTCAGGGTCCTGGGATCGAGTCCCACATCAGGCTCTCTGCTCAGCAGGGAGCCTGCTTCCCTCTCTCTCTCTGCCTGCCTCTCTGTCTACTTGTGAACTCTGTCTGTCAAATAAATAAATTAAAAAAAAAAAAAGATTTTTAGCTTCATCCAAGCCCATGCAGATGTCTTCATTCCAAGTCTTAGAATTAGACACTGTCCCAGTTCTTATCCCAACTTGACTGAGAGACATAGGCTGTGAATTCAATTTACATTTAAATTCTGCAGCCCTCACAGTTAAATATTGCGTCTGAATTTGCAGCTACAAGAGATTTGAGATACTTTTTAGAATCTCCCTAGCCAAGACTTGAGCTGAGACTTTCAAGAGCTGAGTGTGTCATTTTCTTTCTGTAAGCACTCCAGTGCCCACAGAAGAAGGCATCCCACCCACAATCCTCCTAGTCATCATTACCCCAGTCAGCCACTTGATCTCAGGAAGTTCTTCATCAGAATGATCTACAGCCAATAATTTGACTAATCAGTGCCACTCTGTGGCATGAGTTACCAGCATCCCATTTCCATGACAAGAAGCTCAATAGTGCACTCAGGTCTAGAGACAAATCCAAACACCTAAAAAATTTCATCTCTGAGGGTCTGTTTCCTGTGACTTCTGGTACCAATTTCTGCATCAGTCAAGATTCAGTCAGGGGGCACAAACTCTACCAATTACATTCACAGACAGAATTTAATATAAAGAATTGTTAACCAGACATTAGAAAACTGGAAAGGCAAAGGAAATACTGTAGTAAATGCAGAAAGCAGTTACCAGCCCAAAAGCTGGGAGCTTGGGATTAATAAAACTTAATAGCTCAGATAAAGGGACCCATGGGGCTGGGACAGGAAAGACATCTGCCAGCTGAAACCTGTATGTGTGAAGAAGCATAATGAGGCTGGTTCTGAGATTGTGGAAAAAATGGAAACTTGAACCAGCTGCTCCCACAGGAAATAATTCTGTCATTGCCAGCGTGAGGAACTGTTGTTTGGGTGACACAGTAACAGGAAGCAAAACAGAAAGGAGCAAGTTCCTGGCCAAGTCTAGACTTCCAGTCTCCCTCTAGTGCCCCTATTGGCTGACTAACAGAAGACCAGCTGGCAAAGGGGAAAGAATTAGCAGTCCCAGCCTTGACGTAGAGCCAGTAGAGTTCGAAGCTAAGAGAGTATAACGTAATAACCGTGTGTGTGCACGCACGTGTTCTGAACCATGTTAAAGTGAGTTCCAACATTGTGTTCTTCACCCCTGCATACTTCAGCATCCATCTGACAGTAACTCCCTAACACTATCTAACACCCAGATCATATTCAAGGTTTCTCCAATTGCCCCCAAAACATCTTCTTAATTTTATTAAACACCTTTTAATTTTGTATGACATTTGAAAGAATGTCTCACTCTCGGAATTGGTTGTTTTCTCTTATATCATTGAACTAGTGCCTCTGTTCTCTCTTTTCTGCTAACCAGAGGTTAGGTGTGTGTATGTGTAACCTTTTTTCTTCACAAGCAGGAGCACATATAATGATTTTTTTATTATGCCAATCATAAAGTAAGTGGATGAGACCTGTAGAGCTAAGTGTCTTCAGAGAAATCTGTAGGTCTTTCGAAATACAAGATTTAGACAAATTAGTCTCTGTTCACTGTACAACAGCTGATAGACAAAAAATGTCTTTCTAGCCACTAGCTAAATCTCACTTATGCAGTCTAATCGTGCATCGTCTCCTCAATCTAGGATTTCTGCTTTGCTTTCCAGACAAAAGGCAGGGATAGGTCCTTTATTTCTCACAGCCCCTCCCCACATTATGCTGGCAGAACATGGCAAGGCCTTGGTTTCTATACTCATTCCTATGCTGCTCTCTCAAACATTGATTCCCTAAAGCAGAAGGCTCAGACTTTCTTAGCAGGGCATTTCCCTCAAATCAAATGTCTTGTTCCTTTCTGGTCCCCACACCGGCTTGAGAAACATCCTCAAGAGCGTTTTGCATTAGATTCCAGAATGTCCCTCCAACTGAGGCCCTTCAAGTTACATCTGGAAAGTGGTTGGATCTTTTCTGGGTCATTTCCTGTCGAATATAAGTGGTAACTATTTTGGTCTGACTTCGTTCGTGCTGGGAATCTTGCTGGCTCAGGGCTTTAACTCTACTGAGACCTTGGGCCAAAGGAGCCTCTCCGAGCTCTCTGGTTCTTCTTTTCCCTCCCGCAAAGACCCTGTGCTTGCGGAAGCCATCGCCCAGCTGCACGTGGCCCCCGCAGAAGAACCTATGACTGAACAAGAGCTGAGCTCACATGGCATCTCTGGATCCTGCTCGCCCCATAAGCTTGGGAAGATGGCCAGCTTCCCTGCCTCCGTTCCTTCAGCTGTATAAAATGGGAGAAATAGTCATCCCAAACTTGGAAGACTCAAACAGACTGAATTTTTTCTTTTTTAAGAAAGTGTATAGTTGTAGGGGGAGGGTTAGTAATTTTAACTCTCTCAGCTCTGGCACAGCCGCAGATCCAACTCATCCATCAGAGCAAAGGAAGAATTTCCAAGGACTGTAACACAGTATAATCTTTTATTTTATTTTATATTATTGAGGGAGGGATATAGAATAAGTACGAGATTCCCATGTTTTAAAAATCAAATTGTCCCATACAGTGAATAATAAATCTTCCTTTTACGACTATTTTCCAGTTCTCCTCTCTAGAGACAACCTTTTGGGTCACGATGTTTCGTGTATCTTTCTTGAGGTAGATTATGTTCATACAGTCATGTGTTCTCCTGTGTGTTTTCCTCACCTCTTTTTAACTTGGATGCTAGCAAACTATACACACTGTTCCACTCCTTATCGTTCTCACTAAACAAAGTATCTTGCAGATAATTCTATAGTAGTACATAGAGTTCTGCCTCTGTGTAAGTACATATTTAATTAGTTCCCGATGGTGAGCTATTCAGATTGTTTCCAGTCTTTTATTAGTTCAAACACCGCTGACATGAATATCTTTATGCACATTTCCAGAATAAGTTGTGGAAACAGAATAGCTATGTCAAACATAAACTGTGTATTTTCAATTTTTATAGTCTGCAAGCTTTCCTTGCAGTTCAACTATCATTTTGTTTGATTCTAAGTGACATAATACACAGGGAAGCCAACACTCACTCCAACATCTCGATCTTTCTGTGGAAGGACAGCAAGTCCTCTCTTTCAGCAGCTGTCTCCCCAGTGCTGCCACAGTAAGAAGACCCCATCTGGAATGATCTCATCCTGGAGAACTTCACAGCCCCAAAGCCCCTTGTTGAAAGTAAGCATTGACAATTTGGGTCTTGGCCATTAGCTATTTGGAATGATTCAACAATCACTTTAAACCCTCTTTTGTGCCAAAATTGCAGAAAAGAAGGGCTGAAAAAGGACAAAGAAGAAGGCCAGGAAGGCCTACATTTTAATCATGGGTGGAAGTCAAAAGATTGTGGACTTTCTCGGCCTTGACTTCACAACTAATTACCAAGTCACTGAAGGTGTCCGTCCTCTTTTTCTCCATGTGTAAAATGAAGACCACAGACCAAACTATTCCTCAGGACCTTTCCTCCTTTGGAGATTCAGATGCAGTGTAGGTCAGGGGTCCTTGCCCTCCCCACCTCACCACATTCAAAAAGCAAGAGCTGTCACAAATTGGTACATGACTAATATCCGAGTGGGTGGTCCAGTTGACGTGGCATTCAGACAGTGCTGTGCTGGTGAACAGGCTGGATCCTCGGCTGGGGGTAGAGAGTCTTGAATTGTAGCATTTGCTGATTTCTGTAGTGTAATTATTCCCACTATGACGCAAATATGAAGTTCCTTGACTCAGAATTGGAAAGAGAAGCACAGAGGCACAGCATGGGCGGCTGTCTCCAGCAAACCACTAGTTAGGAATTCAAGGACAACATTTTCTCCAAATGATTCTGTACTGAGAGGCTCTTCATAAAAGAGGAGACACTTGAAGTGGGCACTGAAGGATAACACTGTAGGACTCTTTGGTAACTCAGGGTAACTGACAGGAACAACTTGCACTGGCTTGAAAACAGAGAGAAAATGAATATGAGAACATGAATGTTGTAGTGCAAGTATCTGCACAGATTTCCAATAATGTGGTCAGAGCACTCTCTCTCTCCCACCTTCAGTGTTTCTTGCACCTGCTTCTATCTGTATGTTGACGTCACTGGCTCCTCGCATAAGCAGGCTCTCTCCAAATGGCAGGAAGAATGGCGAGTGCAGCCCAGGGCTCTCTACACTTAACAGATTCAGAAGAAAAGCAAGTGCCATCTCATGGAAATCACATGGGAAGATTCTGATGATCTCTGCTTGGATCTCATGCCCACCATTTGGGTCCTTAACTGGGCACAAAAGGAAGGGGTGCCTGGTCCACACACCCCTACTCCTGCAGCCAGAGGGCAGGCAGAGCACCAACATGGACCACCATTTCCTTACCACCCAGTACACATGAGAATCACCCGATGGAATTTCCCAGTGGACAGAGAGATAATGGGCAGATAAAAGCTGTGAATTTCTAGTAGACACATGGGTAAGACTTTGTGGAGAGGCAGAAGAGTGGTTAGAGGGAACTGCCTGAGTGGAGGTACAGACATGTGAAAGGTGAAGGTGAAGTTGGGAGCCAGCCCAACCAAATAGGGCAGTGGTTCTCAATGGAAGGCGATTTTGCCCACCTTGGGACATTTGGCAATGTCTGGAGATATCTTTGGTTGTCACAAATGGAGGCTAAGGGGTTGCTGCCATCATCCGGAGAATAAGGCCAAAAGATCCTGCTAACCGTCCTGCAGTACCCAGGAGAGTCCCCCCTAGTGAAGACTTACAGTCTCAAGCGTCAATAATGCAGAGAATGAGAAATTTTGACACAGGAAAAAAATCAGAGAAGTGGCTGGAAACATGTCAAATCACGGGGACTTCCGGTTAGTGAGGCTACAGAAACGCCAAGAGGCTGAGGCTCTCTGCTATGACTATTACCCAGGGGAGCATTAGGGAGCTGTTGGGAACGGCTAGTGTGGCCCTTACACACTGATCCTTTAGCCTGGCACCTCTCGCCCTCCTCCCTTGCCACCTTCGCAGGGCTGGCTCGTTTTCATCCTTGGTGACACAGCTTCAACATTACCTACTCGAGAGATCTTCCCAGACCTCCCAGGAAAGTAAGGTCTCTCACAGACTCCACACCACTGTTCTCTCCCACAGTTCCCTCTTCTTTTCCTTCGTAACTCTTACCACGGTGTAGAATTCTAAGTTTCAGAGCTCCTTCGACACTTGTCTCCTCAAGAGCACCACAGAGGCAGAGAGCTCCCTTGTTTTGTGCACTGCCGTGACCGGAACAAAAAACAGAGTGCCTTGTGCACAGTTGTTGTTTGATATCTAACCAATAGATTAATCAGTTTGAAAGTTGCTTATAGGACTGGAATGGGGTCGAGGTGAAATGGAAGAGGAAACAGAGGTGGGCCTCTGGAGGTCCTCCCTGCTATTCTGCTCACATTCGTGTCCTGCTCTGACTCTGACACTCACAACATCTATAGATCACAGCATAGTGTATCAGGGCTCATGTGAAGGTTCAAAACCGTTCTAGCCATTTTGAGAAATCACGGATTAATAAAGAGAATCAAGTGAACTCAGAATACTTGCAGAGCAATGTCTGGCCTGGCCTGGTCCTCCGAGAATGATTCCCAGAACACCACATGGTACTGAGTGCCCAAGGGAATACAGTCTCTGCCACAGTCTGGAAGCTGAGGTTCCAGGAGTCACCAGACGCACTCTCTGGCTACAGGAATACATAATTTTAGGTGTAAGCCGGGACCAGGAGTTACTGCCCAAACTCTAGAGTCATCTTGCCCCTTGTAGCTCACCGGCAGCACCATGGACCTTTCCCTGGCTACTGCCTCCTCTCCACCAAAGTCCGTTGTTTATCCTAACTCAGTGTTGAATTCAGGTTTGCACAAGCACACAGGACTGGCTAACCCTAAATTAGGACGGGAACCCTAACAGCAAGGAGTTTGGGAAATGGGATTTTAGTTTTTCAGCCTCTGTAGTACAGGAAGGCAGACGGAGAAAGGTTTGGGCAGATGGGGAACAAGCCAGTCTGCCATCTCCGGCATGTGGCTGCCCCTGCCGGCTTATCAGCTCTCTGTGGCCATAAATGTCTTGGTGTCCTTCATCTCTAGACACGAATGGCATCGTGAAATGAATTGAACTGAGGGGTTCCTGGGTGGCTCAGTCGGTTACATGTCTGCCTTCTACTCAGGTCATCATCCCAGGGTCCTGGAATCAAACCCTCACTGGGCTCCCTGCTGAGTAAGGAGCCTGCTTCTCCCTCTCCCTCTCCCTGCGGCTCCCCCTGCTTGTGGTCTATCTCTCTCTGACAAATAAGTAAAATCTTTTTAAAAAAATGAATCAAGCTGAATCAAACAAGTAGGGAAATCCTCATTTTGTACACTTTATATGTTACTGATAGCACTTACCACATTATGCCTCTTAGACTGATTTGTCTTCTCATTCCCTGTGAACAAGATGTTCACCTCCTTGTCCTCACACTCAAGACAAGTAACAAATGTTTGTGGAGTGAATTAAAGGCAGAAACAGGCTAGACCGAGGAAGTTCTGAGCCCCTTTCCATCTTGAAGCAGCTCCTGCAGCTCCTAGAACAGCCATTTCACGAATATTTGGGATTTCCTACTCCATGAAGCCATCACCACTGGACAGGACCCCAAGGACTCTGCTCAGTTTCAGGGGACCTCGGTTCCAGGTCTCCCCCAAAAGCTGGAAGAACATCCACACCCATTCATTCAGCCATTAAACATGTATTAAGTGCTTCCCAGGTGTCCTTCTCCCGTACTTCTTTTCCCTTTCCTGCACTTCTCTTCAACCATCTCCTTACCAACAAGAGCATGTCAGGGATTTCAAACTCTAAGGCTGTGGACCCCCATGGGTAACACATGGAGATTCCTACTCTCTCCTGGAGCCCTTTAGGTTGTGAATGGCATCCACGCATTCGAGGCAAGGTTTCCTTACCTTTTTCATTCCTAACATATTTGGGAACAGACCAAGGTACCCAGAGGGAGTGGCAGACAGAAGTCCCCTCTCCAGCCATCTATGAATCAACACACTAAACCCTACTTCACATGTCATCTTTCCTCTGCATTTAGAGCTCACACTCCCCTACACCAAAACAAGTCCCAACCCTCCCCCAGGGCTTGAACCAGGTCTTCCCCTGAACACCCAGTTTCATAACCAATGTTTTCTTCTTCTGTGATACTCATTTCACTTGTAGCCACTTGTGTCATCCCCATGAGACTCCAAGTTCCACGAGGACAGGCACCAGACATTTCCGGTTTACCTCCATATCGCCGGCACCTGGCTCAGGGACTGACAGATAACATTTTGAGGCTTATCAAATGTTTGTTGGATGAACACCCATTGAGCCTGCTAACTTTCAGCCTCAGCTACTGTTTATGTAATATTAGTAATAATTCTCTACATAGTTCAGTGGCTTACCAAACACCTTTATGGGGGAGGGGCCCACCTTCGAGGGGGAAAGACAACGCAATAATATAATCATTACTCTCTCTACTTTTCAGAAAATGAAACACCATCCATGAGGTAAAGGACTTAGGTGGTGGAACCAGCAGAGTTCAAACGCATATCTGCATTAAAATTCTGAATGTGGGTCATATACCATCCGCTAGGCAGATGCTCTGGCCTCGGAGTAAAATGCTGGAAGCTCATAGAAGAGAGCGGTGGAAAGAGGAGGAAGAAGCTAAGGCCGAGCCTCTGTGGTTTTCTTTCTTCTAGCGTCTGCTTGCAACCTGTTCAGGTTCTTGCAACTCTGCCTGTTCTGGGACTTTGAGGCAGGGGCAGAGAGTAAGTGAAGCCAGGGAAGCTTTACCTCCTGGGAGGAGGGAGATGAGGGCTGGGACGCAGGGCACTACTTCATATGTGCACACTCACATCTGGACGGAATCTACACCAAGGCACATGTACATATAAACACACCCAGAATGAGCCACTACACAGATGCCACCCAGAAATCATGCACATACACACTGGTATGTGGTTGTGCACACCCATACGCACATTTCAACGTGTATGGAGCACGCAGATATCCAGCCACTGTTGTGTACACCCAGCAAATGGAGTGCACTTCAGCCCCCCCCCGCCCCCCTCCTCCGCCAGCAGCAATCTTGGACGTGTGGGTATGTGCATACAGGAGCCCTGATGAACGTTTGGACACGTGCACTTGAGAATGCGCACACACACACACACACACCCCCTAAACATGCACACACGATTCATAATCACTCTCAAGTACAGGCAAATTCCGTACCCGGGGAATCTACGCTGTTACAGCTGTCCTGCCCACACGCACCCTCTGGTCGGAAGCGAGATGAATGCTCACGCGCTAGCAATACAGAGGTTTCTTCGGACACACGCACAAATACCCACACCCTTGCAAACGCCTGGGTAGGCATCACTCTCGTGCATGGAAACCTTCAAACACGCTGACAAGCTCTACACACAGATACCTGCACTGACACGCTCAAGCCGTCACCAGCGCAGAAGTTTTTTCCAAACCGAGGCGGAAGGGAGCGCTCGGAGCCGCGGGCGGGCCCACGTGACCGGGACGGCGCGCTCCCGCCCATGACGGGATGGGAAAAGTATGCCTGGGGCGGGCGCCGGCAGAGCAGCCGCGGCAGGAGGCGGGACGCCGAGCTCCGCCGACAGCTTCGCGGTTCCGGAAGCCCCTGGACGTGGCCGAGGCTGCTAGGGTGAGTGTCCGTGCGCTCCCCGCGCAGCGCCTCCGCCGCCCACCCACAGAGGGGGAGCGCGCAGGTGGGAGGGGAGGGCTCGCTGGTGCTGAGGCCGGGGCAGGGGTCTGCGAGCGTGGGAGGTCGAGTGCTGCAAACTTACCCTCTTTGCAGGCCGGCCAGCCCCGGGATTCCTAGCTTCCGACCTCTGCCTTATGAACTATACCGTGAGTTAACGTGTGTTGAGTGCTCCCTGTATGCCAGGCTCTGTGCTAAGTGGCTTCACCGTTGATAGGAACACCACAACCATTTATTGAGCGCCTATTTTGTGACAGGCTCTGCCAGCCATTTGGTGTGTTGTTTCATTTCCATGACGACAGGTTATCCCCATCTGCCAAAGAGGAACCAGGCTCAGAGACGTTAATGACTTGCTTCAGGTTGCACAGCTAGTAACGGGTGGTAAAGGGATTTGAACCCCGGTGAGTCTGAGTCCAATACCAGAGCTAACAATCCTAGATCGTATTTACGGAGAGCGTGATCTCATTTACTTCTCACAGCACTTGTTTAATTAAATATATTATTAAACAGGCAAACTGAGCTCAAAAGGTACTAAGCGGCAAGTTGAGGTTTGCAGCCAATTCTTTCAACTCCCTTCCCCAAAACTACTTGCCTTGTCTTAGTTACTTTGTTCATATTTCCCCAACCCCGCTGTCATGGCCCTATTCCAGGACTGTATCTCTCCGCTGAAAGATCGCCGTGACCCCCAGTGGTCTCCCAGTCCTCATTTGCACAACTCCTGCACCACCCTCCTCTGCTGTTCCATCACAAAACTCTCCTACCTGGAACCATTCAAAATCTACCCCCTTAGATCCACCATCTCCCAGGGACCCCCTGTTCCTGCCCCCACTGAACCAGCAGCAATAGCAACAACATCCTATATATGTCAACCCAAGGCTGGTGCTCAGTTAGCCTTGTTCAAAGTCTGTCGTCTCCTCTCCTCTCTGTCTGCCCCCTCCCCCATTTACACAGTTCTCTTCTGGTTTATTCTGTTATCTGGTAACTGTATCCACTAGGCCCACGTTGCCCTTCCAGCACCCTTAGAACATCACTGCTACCCTTCATTCTAACACAGCAGGTGCACCATGGTCTTGGCTTCTTCCTGAAGTCTGGCTTCTCTCCATCTCCTAGCAGGGGCACCAGCTTTGCCTGTCTTCTAATACTTAAAGGTCAGGGTCACCTTTTGTTTTAAATGCTATAAAATTAACAGTGCTCATCATAAGAAATTTAGACAGTACAAAAAGGGATAAAGTAAAAAGTAAAAGCCTATTCCTAATTCTGAGAGGAAACCCATTTATCAAGAAGTTGTGTCTTTTCAGAAGTTACCGTGTGTGTGTGTGTGTTGTCCTTTTTAACTAAAAAAGATCATACCTTGCATTCCATACTGCAACATGCCTTTTTCAGTTGGTGTATCTTGGCCGTCTTTCCGTCTGCATGTCTGGACTGACTTTGTTCTCATAACGGTGTCATAGGTTGTCACTGCACGAGTAAATGGAGATTTGTGTCACAAGTCTGGGGTCCTCTCAGAAGCTATTCTGCCTCCATCAAATATTCAGCGAGTTCCCCCAGGAAGTGACTGCTTTCTCTGCAAACCCCCCTCTTCTTCCCTATCTTGCTACTCCTCCTCAGCTGCTTGGACGTAGGGGACTGACCCTTCTTTCTTCCTGTGCCAGTCTCTGCTGCTTTCTGCTCCTGAAAGTTCAGCATAGGCTAACAAGTCCGAATACACCCTCACAGCCTCCCTCACCCTTCCTCCCAGTCAGAGGCTTGCCAACCGGGTTTTGCCTCCATGAGATGAACTCCTGCATAAAGCAGATTTCAGTTCAAATTCTATTCTAGATTTACTTTTGAAAGGAATTCTACGTCAAATCTTTTTCCAAGAAAATAAGCCTCCTTGGATGTGTGCATTGCTGTGTTTTAAGGCTTTATGTTTGTGGGTCCTATGCCCAAGCACATGGCAGAGGGACAGGAGCCCCGCACCCTGAGTCAACAGTCCTGGGTCCCCTCCCAGCTTGGACCTGGGAAAAATGACTTCACTTTTCTGAGCCCTGTTTTCTCTCCAGCCAAGTGAGGACAATAGTATCAGCCTTACAGAACTGTGAGGAGAGCAAAAGGGGAAAATGAATGTCGAAGCTTTGAAGTAAGAACACACATCCTATGTGGAGAACATCCTTTCCCTCCGGGTCAGGGGTTGCCAACTCAGATGCTGACAGGGGTTGTGTGTGACACAAAAGTAAGGAGAATGCATGCCATCATGCCATCTGGGAGTGGTAAGTGCTATGGACATTGGGGAATATAGGTTCTGCGTCGTGGTCTGTTAAGGAGGCCATAACAAAGTACCACAGCCTGGTGACTTAAACAACAGAAAGTTATTCCCTTAGAGTTCCAGGGGCTAGAAGTCTACCATTATGGTGACAATGGGGTTAGTTCCTTCTGAGGCCTCTCTCCGTGGCTTGCAGATGGCCACCTTCTTGCTGGGCCCTCACATGGTCATCCCTCTGTGTGTTGTGTCCTAATCGCTTTATGAGGATGCCAGGGCCCACCCATATGACTTTATTTCCCTTTTCTACTCTTCAAAGCCCCAACTTCCAAATATTGCCCCATTCTGAGGTTTTGGGGATTAAGACTTCAACATATGAATTTGGGGGAACACATTTCAGCCCATAACACTCCACCTCAAGAGGCAGCCCATTCGCGCCTTGCCAAATGTTGCCAGATCCCCTAGATTCTCAAGAAAACCCAAAGATCTTGATTGTTTAAAAATTTTTTTGCTTTTTTCAACAACCTTCTATTAACCTGTTTTTTTTTTTTAAAGATTTTATTTATTTGTCAGAGAGAGAGAGAGAGAGAGGGAGAGAGAGAGTGAGCACAGGCAGACAGAATGGCAGGCAGAGGCAGAGGGAGAAGCAGGCTCCCTGACGAGCAAGGAGCCCGATGTGAGACTCGATCCTAGGACGCTGGGATCATGACCTGAGCCGAAGGCAGCTGCTTAACCAACTGAGCCACCCAGGCGTCCCTATTAACCTGTTTAAAAGAGCTGAAGCTCTTAGGTTTATGGTGATGACTTTTGAACTTCTTTGGTGAGCCCAACTACTTCTCCCAATGCTTGAACACCAGCTCCTGGTTGGCTTCCATCTCTTCTCTGGCCCCAAGGCCCTTCTTTCTTGGATACCTTCGCTTCTCACCTCCTCTGTCAAACAGTCATCGGTGCTGCCCCCATGCTCAGTCCCTCCAAGGTCCTTTCTGGTGACCAACTCGGGTGGGTACAGTTCTGTCATACTGTGGGTCACTGTCACTCGCCTTTGCACCGTCTTCGCTGGAAGCGAGGTTCCCAGGAGTCTTCTCTCCGGTGAGTGGGCCAGTGCTGTCCATCTCGTCTTCCCTCCTCCTCCTTTTGTGCCTGAGGCAGGCAGGCGCGCCCTCCATACGTGGCTCCCGTGGAGCTCTCTGGCACCGCGGGTGCTGGGTATGCCTCAGCTCCTGCTCCGGGGGCTCCTCAATGTGCCCCAGGGTGAGTTTGCAGAACAGCTGGCTTGGGTTCTAGATGCCAGGAATAGTGTGCAGCTCCAACTCCGGACTTCAGGTCCTAGAAGGCAGGAGAGGCATGGACCAGCCACCGGTATTTTCAGTGGGTGGAGACCTGGAGCTCAGGCAGAAGGCAGGGAGGCCGGGGGCTGGCGAGAGCGCTTTGCACCTTGCGGGAACCGGGCTCCAGCGCAGACTCCGTTGCTTGTGCCTGGAAATCTTGACTTTAAAATCTCCCACATTTTGCATTGGCAACAATTTCAAATTTAAACAAACACAATGCCCCCTTAGCGTTTGTTGCCTTGCTGTCAACCCCTATCAGCTGTTAAAACTGCGTTTGAGCTGTTTACACAAGCTGTTGTCACAACCGCTCAGCTCACCTTTCTCATATTTTACAGATGAGGCAACAGCAGAACCAGGTCTGATCCTTTAACCTCCCCTTATATCCTATCTCACATGGTTTTCACATATTATCATTATGTCAGAACAACACTACCATTACGGAGTGCTTCCTGGTGCCTGGTTACTGCGTCATCTCATTTGATATTCACAATTATTCTATAAGGGAGGTATGAGCAATTTAATTGCTCAGGGAGTAAAGACCTCAAATCAAATTGGTGTCATTTACACTTCGCCTGCTGGAGGATCACAGGTACTTCTGCTCACCTACTAGACTAGCATTGTCTCGTGGCTCTCGCGGAAGCACAGTTGACGACTTGTAAGTCATGCTGCCTTGCAAGGTTCTTGACAAACTTTTAATTGGGAGGCAGGGGTTGAGTTATTTCAGATTTCATGCGTAAAGAGAAAGAAGAAATATTCTTCTATCATGCTATTTCAAATCCAGGTGGCTTAAATAAGACATTACAATATGTTTTTTTCCCATTTTACAGACAAGGAAACTGAGGCCCAGAGGGGTACAATAGCAGAGGTCAAACATCGATAAGATGAATCCTAAGCACCAGACCAACTCTGCGCTTCTCAAAGGCCAGCCCTGTGTCAGATCCTTAGAGTTACCCTGAATGCCTGTCAGGGCCTGACTAAAATAGGCTCCGTGGAGACCAGCAGCCCAGAGAAGTCCAGGCAAACTTAGCCTTTGCTCCCTAGCCCTTCAGAGTTCAGAATTTCTTCCCTCCCTTAGTTCTTGGGTCTTCAAGTGTGGCCCCTTCTATACCATTCCAAGGGATTGTCTTACCCCACAGTTCCCTTCCCTTGCCTTCTGCATGGTCCTGGACGCTCTTTGGAAAGAGAGCCTGATTCAAAGAGAAAGGAAGTTCAAGGCTCGCTTTCCATCCTGGGCACCCGGGTGGGCCAGGCTAGACCCTCAGTATAACCTGATCATGTGCCCTGTGAGGGTGGCAGCCACATCATTTCATCTCCAGAATCCCAGTGTCTGGCCTCAGAGGCAATAAGTGGCACCATTTATGGGCATCCACGTGCTGAGCCTTGGTACCAAGCCCGTGATATCCCACGTGGCCTCCTGTCACCGGCTGAGCTAAGCACTGTCCCACTGATTGACCTGTCTGTGCATTATGGAGCGTGAACACACCAGGTGTCTCAGCAGTGTGGGGCCAAGACAGACACCCCCGTCCTTCCCTCAGGAGGCAGTGCCAGGCCTGGAGCAAAGACCAAGCCTCCTGGCTTTCGGTGGCAAGTGACGGAAACACAAAGCAACCTAGCTTAAATGAAAATGGAGAAAGAGAAGACGTCAGGGGCCTCCGCCTGAAACACCACAGGTGTCAGAGATCAGGACTGCTCTTCATGAGTTCAGCTGCCGGTGGTGAGAATTACAGTTTTGAACAAGGTCTTGATTTCTGTATCGTGCTTTACATCAACATCCATCATCCTGTTTGATTTTTGGAAGGATAAGAAATAATGCAGTAATGATAGCTCATGCTTTTGTACCCCTCACCACAGGCCACATCTTGTCTAGGGACATTATGTCCTCATAACAACCTTCCAAGGCAGTAGTAGTAGTATTGTTGTGCCCATTTTGGAGAGGACAAGGCTGAGGGAAATAGAATAAGTAATTTGTAAAAGGTCCCACAGCGAGTTCAGCTAGTTCAACTCAAGTGGCTCGGTTTAGAGCTAATCCCAGCCACCACACGGCCGGTCTGAACGCAGACGCGCTGCAAGGGGAAAGTACACACTGGGTTGCCAGCACTTAGTGCTGATTAACAAATGCAAAATGCCTCATTAATCATTTTTACATCAATTACACGTTGAAATGATCTTTGAGAGAGATAAGGCTACATAACATATTAAAATTAATTTCACGGCTTCTTTTTACCTTTTTAACATGGCAATGAGACCCACTTCAAACGGTGGCTCTTGGACGGTGCTGCTCAAACATGCTCCCCAGACCTCTGGGCTGCCACTTGGGGTTTGGCCCCCGGGACAAGCTGGATTCAGGGCTCTGAACACCCTCAGGCCTCCTTCCCTCCCCTCCCATCTGGTACACCGGCTGCATTCTTCCGGCTCACTGCAGTCCTCCGTCTCCGTGGCAGAAACAGCTGTGGGCAGCTCCGAAGCTGAGTGGCTGGGAGCCCTCATTGCACGAGCAGCTGGGATCCAACACAAAGCGGCCGGGGCCTTGTGGGGTGGGCCCCATGTCCAGCATAGCAGCTCGCATGCCGGTTGGTAGAGGTTTGGGTGTATATAGTGGACAGTATAGCAACTTCCAATGTGCCTTCAGGAGTGTTTGCTGATCTCACTGGATCATGCTTTGTCCTTGGGCCTCTTTTTCTATACCCAGCCAGAGGCAGGGAGTGTAGTAGGAGAAAACAGCAGATTGGATGGTTTCTGAAACCTCTTGGCAAGTGGGCCCCTTTCCTTTTAATCTTCTGTATTAGACTTGGGTTACTGGAGTGTTTCCAAATCCCAGGAAAGGGGACTTTTCTGTGAGCCCTACATGAGGAGCTGTCGCCAGCCCCTCTCCTCCAGGCAGGCTGTCAGCTTTTCAGAGAAGGTGGAGAGGGCTGTTTCCAATCTACTTCCTGGAATTCAGGGAGGGCAAGGGGTGTTTTTCATTATGGAATTCTCGCTCCCATCAAAGGGAATGTTCAGGGAGCTTCATCTGCAAGAGAGCTGCACCCCATTCCAGCCACCAGCTCTTCCCCTTTAACTCCAAAGTCTGGGAGAATCGCTGGCTGGGTCAGAATCAGGTATCCCCAGCAGCCCCCTGCCAGAACCGGCCTCCCCAGACACTCCAGGGGCTCCTAGTGGAAGGTCAGGACTGCTTGCTGTTAGTTCAGGGGCAAGTGATGGCAATTACAATTTTCAGCAAGGCACAAACTTTTGTATCCTGTTTGCTCACAATGTTGGTTATCTTGTTTGAGTCTCAGAACAGCCCTAGAAGGGAGACAGAATGAGTGTTACCACCTCCATTTCATAGGTGCAGAAGTGGAAGCTGGGGTAAAAGATGACTTCCCCACAGTCACGTACCCAGCAAGTTATAAAACCAGCACTGGGACCCACGTCTTCCAGTCCAAGACCAGTCATCTCGCTGTGCCTCCCTCATTGGCCAAGTGTGGCTTTGTCATCTGCACAAAGCAAATGAAAGCTTTGATCCTGTTACCCTTTTATTACAAGGGGTATCTCGTGCAAGGCTGAGGAACAACTCTGAGCTGAGCACTCCTGTGTGGGGGGTGGTACCGTGCTGGGGCCTGGTGACATGATCAAGAGCAAGATAGGCAGGGACTTGCTTTCCCGGACCTTCCACGCCAGAGGAAGCACACTGTTAGTGGGTCAAGACACCAATACCTATATAATCACAGCTCGGTCCAAGTGCTTGGGAAGGAAAAGCAAACTAGCTGGAGTGGGCTAGGTACTCTTGGTCCCATGACCAGACATTTCCCTCTGAGGAAATGGTACTAGATCTGAGCCCTGAAGGATGAGGCAGGCAAGGGTCTGTGGGCTTCACGGGGAGGAGGGAGGGCTAGTGGGTATTTCAGGGAGAGCTCTCTCTCCAACTGCTGAGCAGTCACTGAGTCACACACTGGGCTCGAAGCTTTCAGTAGGTTATCTCATTATTCCTACAGAAACTCCATGAGGTGGTTAAACCATTATTTCCATTAGATGGGGAAACTAAGTGGGTGGGTTTCCCATGGCTCCTAATCACAGAGTTAAACACCACCCTACCTGCCAGTGTGTCATCACCCGATAACCAACAAGTCAGATTTATTTAAGCATAAGGGAGATCTTCTAGTCTCCAAGGCAGAATGGCTCAGAAGAGAGCATCTGGCCTGGACAAGTGGCTCTGGAGTTTCTGCCAGCAGACCACACTCAGAGGTAGTCAGCAAGACACTGGTGTCCCCACTTCTGCTCCTTCTTGCATCACAGTCTGGCCCGAGGGTCCTTGGGAATGAACCAGGGGCCGTGTCTTGAGGGTCAAGGGCAGATAGGAGGAGGAAGGCTCTTGCCCTGACAGTGGACTGCAGGCTGGGGCTCATTAGCTCCCAGTGTCTTCCTAGGACATGAGTATTTATGAATCATTAGCTACTTAACTGAGAGATGAGAAGCCCAGGGACTGGACAGATTAAAACCAGACTGAAGAACTTCTTCCAAGTTTAATACCTCATGACTTCATTTTGGAGGTTTAATCAACTAACATTTTTTCCCCTACAGCAGGAAGACTGTCACAGCCTTCTTATTCAACTCCCACCAGAAAGAATTTAGGAAATAAGATAGTTTTGTTCTTTTAAGGTTTATTTATTTATTTGAGAGAGAGAGAGCATGCGTGTGTGCCAGCGCAAACAGGGGGAACAGCAGAGGGGGAGAGAGAATGAGAGAGAGAGAGAGAGAGAGAGAGAGACGATCTCGGGCAGACTCCGCGCTGAGCATGGAGCCTGACACAGAGCTCTGTCTCATGACCCCAAGATCATGACCGGAGCTGAAATCGAGAGTTGGATGCCTAACCGACTGAGCCACCCAGGTGTCCCAGGAACTAAGATAGTTTTTGAAAAGCTGAGGAAGGATCAATACTTTTCCCCCCTCTGATCAATTGGACAGATATTTATGGAGTACCTACTGCGTATAAAATACTCTGTAAGTGCCATGCCTGGAGTGGGGAGCCTGTGCTCTAGAAGGCCAAAAGGAAGGAGGGATTAGAATTAGATCCTCTTTGAGTTAGAAAAACCTCAAAAGGGGGAATACTTGTTTTGTTTTGGTTTTTTTTTTTTTTTTTTGGAGAAAAATTTTTTGGCTCCAAGGGTTTCTTTTTTTTAGGCCCTTTCCTTGTGTTCTCCTCATTGTTGGCTTTCTTTTCTTTTTTTTTTTTTTAAAGATTTTATTTTTTTGACAGAGATCACAAGCAGGCAGAGTGGCAGGCAGAGAGAGAGGAGGAAGCAGGCTCCCCGCCGAGCAGAGAGCCCAATACGGGGCTCGATCCCAGGACCCCGGGACCACGACCCGAGTCGAAGGCAGAGGCCTCAACCCACTGAGCCACCCAAGCGCCCCCAGTGTGGACTTTCTTGAGGGCAGAGTGCATGTCTCATTCATTAATGAGGCAAATGCTTCTTGAACACCCACTGTGGTCAAGGAAGTTGGAAGGTGTGGGCATACAGCAGGTCCACTGGAGTCCCTGCTCCCACCGGGCTTCC
This sequence comes from Enhydra lutris kenyoni, assembly GCF_002288905.1. Lineage (NCBI taxonomy): Eukaryota > Metazoa > Chordata > Mammalia > Carnivora > Mustelidae > Enhydra > Enhydra lutris. Next base: position 27,984,066 of record NW_019154089.1, read on the forward strand.
ATTTTAATGGGAGAGAAAACTGGCCCAGTAAGCAGGGGAGCGAGCTAATCCAGTGAATAGAGGTGCATCATTGGGCTAGAAAGGCGCAGACAAGGAGCTGGGGTCCAAAGGGAGGGAGAGCTGTGGGAGAGGGCGCCTCAGGGAAGGCCTTGGAGGAAGTGACCTTTAAACAGAAACACAGTGGATAAAGAGCCAGCTAGCCAAGAGGGTGGGGCTCTTAGGCTGGCAGAATGGAATAGCATGGCCTGAAGGAGCATGGCTGGGGGAGGGAGCAGAGAGATGCAGGGGGAGCTGGCAGGGGTGCAGTGGTGGCAGCAGGGGCCGGGTCACTTAGGGCCTTGTGGGCCACGTCAGGATTTCCAATGTTTGCTGCCCTTACGGCCAGCAACAACTGGAGTAAGCCCCTCCAGGAAATGATGTGGCTGAGTTATGTTTGAACAGTCCCTCTGGCTTCACATGGGGCTGCATGTCGGGGAAGGAGGGCCCTGCTGGGTCAAAGCAAGGAATGAGCTGCTGGGGATAGAGATGGCCTTTGTGCACCCACGTCTTTCAGTTCTGCTGATGTTAATGGGGGACACCCTGTTAACACTCCAAAGGGGCTTGCGGAAGTTGGGGCCCAGGATGGGCCCCCCATCCCCACCCCATCACCTTGGCTAAGCCAAGTGTGGGCCTCTCAAAGGTTAGGAGGTTTTCCTTAAGCATCGATTTACTCAAGTATCTTGAGGGAGAAAAAAATATCACATCTACATTTTCAAGGTCATGTATTATATATACACATATGTATGTGTGTGTGTGTGTGTGTGTGTGTGCACGCTCGCGTGTGTGTGTAAACTGACATTAAAGAAATTTTTCTGTTGTTGCATGTGGCTTTGGCAAATGCTTCGGAGTCTCTTCTGTGATTCAGAATATTTAGGATGAAAATCTAAGAAATGCTGACATAATGGAAAGCGTTTGGGCATTAGGGTCAGCCAAACCCAAGTTCAAATATAACTTCTGCCATGAACTAGTTGTGTAAATAAGAGAAAATTAGCCTCCCTGAGCTTCAGTTTCCTCTCGTATAAAACAGGACAAAAATGCCAGGAGAGGAGCGCAAGGTGTAGTTAATTAAGTGTGGTCTTCAGATCCCCTCAGACACTGGTTTGAATGTGGTCCCCATCGCTCCAATTGTGTAACTTTAAGTAAATCATTTCACTTTGCAGAGCCTGTTTCTTCCTCTGAAAAATAGCATAATAAGTTTACCACCTTCACAGAGTTTATTATAGACTTCAAATAAAGTAATTCATGTAAAGAGCTTCATACAGTGCCTGGAACATTGCGGGCATCTAGTAAAGTCCATTTGCCTCTGCCTCAGTTTCTTTGTAACTAAAGGGGCTGGTCCCTTGGGGACCTCCCCAAGTATGCCATTCTAAATTTATTTATTTATTTATTTATTTATTTGACAGGCAGATCACAAGTAGGCAGAGAGGCAGGCAGAGAGAGTCGGGGAAGCAGGCTCCCTGCTGAGCAGAGAGCCTGATGCAGGGCTCGATCCCAGGACCCTGGGATCAGGACCTGAGCCGAAGGCAGAGGCTTTAATCCACTGAGCTACCCAGGCACCCCGTTTCTAAATTTATTTAAAAGACCCTGGTAGAGGTAACCTATATGGACGACTTGGGGCTCTGGCTCCCCTCCAAGCCCCCAACACCCAGTTTGTCTCACCACCATAGTGTGGAGAGTTGGCCTGGGGCCAGAATTGGGAGGGCAGAATTGGGAGGGCAGGGGCACCAGCTGGGAGCAGGAATTTTTTACAGCCTTGTTTTTCTTGGAGGTGCCCTGGAGGCAAGGAGCCTCTCTCTCCCTCCAGAATCTAGTCTCCCCGCCTTTATTTCCAAAACAGTTCCTGGCTCAGACTGCGGGAACCGCCAAGCTCCAGCTCTGAGAAATCCCTTCCTCGGTGCATGTTCCAGAGCCCTGTGCCTCCACCCAGCCGCTGGGGTCTGCCCTGGGCCAGCTGTCGCTGAGCAGAATCCCCTGTTGTCCAAAGAGGCTGGTGCCAGCGGAGGTAGGCGGGACAGCAGACCTTCCTCCCTCTTGCTGGGCTGTGTGGCCAAGAGTGATCATCAGAAGAGAAAAGGGGGCTCATAAACCGAAGCAGATGCTTCCTCTCCTTCCTTCCTTGTTCATCTAGCTGTCTCTCCTTCCTGCCTTTCTTCATCTAGCTGTTTGCAGGACCTCCTCTGCCTAGAAGACCCATTCCCACCCGCTTCCTTCCTCCCTCTCCCTGGTCCAAAATGTTTGCAGATGGCAACTTTTCAGACCATTTCAAACCTGCTTTGAGGAGTCAGTTTCTCTTGTGGGCGCCCAGATGTATCACAGCACACAAGGAGCAGTGGCAGTTTTCCAAGACTCTTGTCAAGCAGACCAGGCATGGAGATGGAGATGCCTGGTACCTGGAAGGGTCAAGGACACAATTCTTCAAAAGTATATCACGCACATGACACTTCACCACGTTCTCCAGGTCCACCTACCACCTCTGCTGTCACTCAGGCCATCCAGGGGGAGCACAGGTGACCCCAGAAACACACATTTTTGCCTCCTCTGCCCCTTTGTAATATAGCCAGGGAGGGACCTCCCAGGCCCTGGCATCCACTCCCGGGGAATCACTTCTTCAATCTTCATTCAAAGGTGAGGCTTCCTCCTGTCCCCCAGCCCAGAGAGGAAGCTAGCAGGGCCATGTGCCCCCTTTCTTAGCTCACCTGTTTCCAGGTTGAAGGAAGGAGAGGTAAGGGGACAGGCAGCGGGAGGGTTCTCCCATGCATCTAGGCAGAGACTGCTCTGGCTCTCTCGGCTTGGCAGACATCAAAGTTACCTCTTTTGTGGGGGCCTTTTGCCGGCTCCTTGGGGCCGCCATATTGGACTGTAACAGCCTTGAAGTGGGCCACGCACATTCTCTTTTCGCTGGCAAGTCCAGGCCTCGCCCTCAGCTTCTGGCTTTCTGGTGTCTGCCTTGTGTGGTTATCGCTGCTGTGGCTCCTCCCTTTCTGTCCAGACCCCTCTGGCCCAGGCTGGCTGCTGCTGGGGAATGTCTGGTACCTTCCACCTCCCAGGGAGGCAGGAAGGGAGTCAGCCCCTTCCCATACTCTCTTCCCCCTTCCACCCAGCCAGTATCTCAGCCTTTCACACAGGCTTCAGAGGAGTGGCCGTTCTCCTTCTCCGTCCCAGTGACATGGGCCACATTTTAAAATCCTTGATCTGATATGAGTGCCAAGAATCACGGAAAGAGCTCTCACACTGTTCCTTTGTCCATTTTTCGCTTTGGCCTGACCACTCCTTTTAGCATACAGCCTTTCATGAGTCCTGGTGCCCAGTGGAAGTTTCGATTGTAACACTCTCTTACGCTCACCTGCTAAGTCTTGTTTTCCCTCCTCTCCAGAGGACTGGATGCCCAGAGCTCCCCTGTGCCCCCATCCAAGTCTCTTTCTTTATGTGGGTCCATAGGCCTTCCTTACGTCGTAGCAGATGCTCTTTCCTGGGCCCCTGGCACCATATTCCTGTCTGGGGCTTCCCAAGATCTCCGTGAGTATTTAGGACTTGGGGGGGGGCTTTAAGAATGGGTATGCACTGCTACAGATGACAGTGCTCTTGGCTAGAAAGGGATAGTAAAAAGGACTAGGGAGGCATTAAAGATACACTATCACCACATTGAAATTGTTTTCTCGACTTAATCAGGGTCAAAGAAATTGAAAAGATACTAATTGTGTTACTATATGATGTAATGTTATTGAAAGCAGTCACTGGCCAGGGGCTACCTCTATGGCAGCACCTGGCCAGGGCACCTCTATGACACTTACCTTGAGAAACTGCATAAGGTCCAAAGAAGGTGCCTTGGTGCTGGAATGCAAACAGGCCCCTAGGTCCGGGACGGTGCTGTGCTCTGGCATTCCCTCATCTCCCTGACAGGAAAGGCCTGATTTTCTCTCCCTGTCACCTCTTCCCAGGGGTAGAGATGCCGGAGAGGGTTGGAGGGGAGGTAGAGTCAGCAGTCTGAACAGGCTCCTAGAACCAGGGCAAAACAAGGTCTGAAGGAAAGCAAAGTTGAAGGTCCAGGGGCAAAACTCGAACTCCAGGACCCAGACCTGCCAGCACCCTGGCACCCATTGCTGGAAAGCTCTGGCTAGGTAGCCAGAAGCCTCACAGGCAGAGTGGAGCCAGCAAGGCTTACATATCTGCAAGAGGGCAGGCCGAAGCCTGGAAGGCCCAGCATCCGAGATGAAGAAACCTGAGCGACCATCTAGGCTGATGGTTCTCAAAGTGGGTCCCTGAACCACCTCCAGCAGCAGCATCACTCAGAGAGTCACTAATAATGCAAATCTTTTAGCCCCAGCACAGACTGACTGAATCATAAACCCTGGGGGCGAGGCCCATCAATCTGGGTTTGCACAAGCCCTCCAGGTGAGGCGATCCACACCAAAATGTGGGAACTGCTGACCTAGTTCAACCCCTTCTTGCTCAGGTGGGAAAACTGAGGCCCAGAGAGGGAAAAGGGCTTGCCCAGGGTCACAAAGCAAGCTACCCTTTGGAGCTCTCCCCATGGCAAGAAACTTTCCATGCCTAGAAAGTTTCATTCTTGGGAGAAAGGCTGTTGATTGTGAAGTGACTGAACCAATTTGTTGAGAGATCATGGTCAAGTTGCTTATTCCTGCTCTGGACCTCAGTGTCTGCATCTTTACAGTGAGGGTCTAAGAGTGCATCATCTCAGGGAGCCATGCTGACTTAGTCAGTTAAATGTCCAACTCGGTTTCTGCTCCAGTTGTGGTCTCTCGGGTCATGGGATTAAGCCCGGTGTCAGACTCCGTGTTCAGCAGACAGTCTGCTTAAGATTCTCTCCCTCTGTCCCTCCCCGCACTCTCACTCTGTCTCTCTCATAAATAAATACATCTTTATTTTTTTAAAGATTTTATTTTATTGATCTGTCAGAGAGAGACAGCACAAGCAGGGGGAGCAGCAGGCAGAGGGAGAAGCAGCTCCCCCGCTAAGCAAGGAGCCCCAGGTGCCCAAAGACTTGAAACTTTTTTTTTTAATTACTCCCCATACTACTTTTCAGGAAGCTATCACAGGATATATGCCACCAAACTGAAGCCTTAAAAAAATTTTTTTAATTAGGGGCGCCTGGGTCGCTCAGTGGGTGAAAGCCTCTGCTTTATTTATTATAAATAAATAAATAAATAAATAATGCAAAATACAAGGAAAAAAAAAAAAGTCACATACTCTACTGACTGATTCAGCCACGGTCCCAGGGTCCCGGGATCGAGCCCCGCATCAGGCTCTCTGCTCCGCAGGGGGCCTGCTTCCCCCCCCACAAACACACAACCTCTGCCTTCCTCTCTGCCTACTTGTGATCTCTGTCTGTGAAATAAATAAAGTATTTTTAAAAAATTTTAAAAAAATTTTTAATTAAAGAGAGAAAGACATGGGATGCATAAAACAGGAGATGTAACGCAGGAGAGAGGCAGAGAGGGGGGCAGAGGGGGCTGGGGAAGCAGGCTCCCTGCTGAGCAGAGAGCCTGACATGGGACTCAATCCCAGGACCCTGAGATCATGACCTGAGCCGAAGCCAGAGGCTTAACGCACTGAGCCACCCAGGCACCCTAAGAGTCTCTTATGATTTGTCTCCCTCCTGATCCCATCTTGTTTCATTTTTTTCCTTCCCTACCCACACGACCCCCTGCCCCGCCTCTCAAATTCCTCATATCAAAGAGATCATATGATAATTGTCTTTCTCTGATTGACGTATTTCACTCAGCATAATACCCTCTAGTTCCATCCACATCATCGCAAATGGCAAGATTTCATTTCTTTTGATGGCTGCATAGTATTCCATTGTGTATATATACCATATCTTCTTTATCCATTCATCTGTTGTTGGACATCTAGGCTCTTTCCATAGTTTGGCTATTGTGGACATTATTGCTATAAACATTCGGGTATACGTGCCCCTTCAGATCACTACATTTGTATCTTTAGGGTAAATACCCAGTAGTGCAATTGCTGGGTCACAGGGTAGCTCTATGTTCAACTTTTTGAGGAACCTCCATGCTGTTTTCCAGAGTGGTTGCACCAGCTTGCATTCCCACCAACAGTGTGGGAGGGTTCCCCTTTCTCCGCATCCTCGCCAGCATCTGTCATTTTCTGACTGGTTAATTTTAGCCATTCTGACTGGTGTGAGGTGATATCTCATTGTGGTTTTGATTTGTAGTTCCCTGATGCCAAGTGATGTGGAGCACTTCTTCATGTGTCTGTTGGCCATCTGGATGTCTTCTTGGCAGAAAGAGTATGTGACTCTTGTTATCAGGGTTAGGAGTTCAAGCCCACTTTGGGCGTGGAGCCTAATACTTAATTTAAAAAGTTTTTTCGAGGGGCACCTGGGTGGCTTAGTCAGTTAAGCATCTGCCCTCAGCTCAGGTCATGATCCTGGGGCCCTGGGATTGTACCCTGATTTGGGCTCCCTGCTCAGCAGAGAGTCTCCTTCTCCCTCTCCTTCTACCCTTTCCCCGACTCGTGCTTGCTCTTTCTGTCTCTCACTCAAATAAATAAATAAAATCTTTTAAAAAAATTTTTTGATAAATAAAAAAAAAATCATTATTAGGATATTATCTATTAATGGACATCAATGCCAGAGGAGATAGCTAAAAGGGTGTGGGGTCGGGTGTGAGGTTAAGAAGAGGTGGGGCTGGAGACCATAGTTTTTCATTATAAGACTTAGAGTATTATTTGACTTCACAAACAATGTTAAGTGTATTGTTTCAATAATTTTTTTTTTCACTTAAAAAAGAAATATGCGTGGGGCGCCTGGGTGGCTCAGTGAGTTGAGCCGCTGCCTTCAGCTCAGGTCATGATCTCAGGGTCCTGGGATCGAGTCCCGCATCGGGCTCTCTGCTCGGCAGGGAGCCTGCTTCCCTCTCTCTCTCTCTCTGCCTGCCTCTCTGTCTACTTGTAATCTCTGTCTGTCAAATAAATAAATAAAATCTTTAAAAAAAAAAAAAAGAAGTATGCATTATTGCCAGCAGCAAAAGGACACAAACTCTGAATCTGCCCAGTTTGTTCAAACCCAAGCCCTGCCACCTGCTGCTTGCACGAGCTGGGCTTGTTGCTCATGTCTCTGAGCCTGTCCTCCCTCCCCGGTATCTGTCTGGCAGGGATGCTGTGAGTTAGTAATGTACGGGTCGCTCCAAGCCCGTGCCTGGCCCCCAGGTGGCTCCTGGTGCAGCGGGGCTGCTCGGGTGTGGGGCAACTTGACTTGGAACTGAAGCCTCAGTTCGCACCTGGTGCTCCCCTGACCCCCCCTGCAGAAGCAGCAAGAGCCACAAATCATCACTGACAGTGCAAAGTTTTTCTGCCCTGGAACTGGCTACTTGTACCACATATTGGAATGAAATCGTAGCTGGGTTCTCTCCACCCATGGCTCCTCCCAGTCAGTGTGACTGGGCTGTTAGGTCCTGCCTCCGTTTCAGCTCCTCCGAAGGACAACAGTGTGGTGATGAGGGCCTTACCCTCAAGACCTCTCCAAAGTATATTCTAGGTGCATGACTCAGTTCACCCAAATATGTCCTCAAGATAAGATGACACTGTCCAGCTACTTGTATGTGACGGAAGAGAGAGCAGGAGAGAAATATAATGGAACTTCTCCCAGCTGCCTCCTCCTCCTCTGGTTGCATTTCTCCTGCCCACCAGTCAGCCCAGTGACTGGACTTGCTTGCTCACAGCTCTTCTGCCTCCCACAGGTGACCGCCATGATCCCTTGGGTCCTCTTGGCCTGTGCCCTCCCTTGTGCAGCAGACCCGCTGCTTGGAGCCCTTGCCCGCAGGGACTTCCAAAAGGGCTCCCCTCAACTTGTCTGCAGCCTGCCTGGCCCCCAGGGCCCACCCGGACTCCCGGGAGCCCCAGGGCCCTCAGGAATGGTGGGAAGAATGGGCTTTCCTGGAAAAGATGGCCAGGATGGCCAGGACGGGGATCGGGGAGACAGCGGAGAGGAAGGTAAGAGGCCCAGCGCCAGCCCCTCCTGTTCCTACCTGGGGTTGACATCCTCTGACACAGAGGGAGTTTAGTTATAAAAACTAAAAGTAATCCCATTTCATTATAAACCGAATTAATGTCTCTTTAAAAAACAGAGCCGTGTATTCTCCTGAAAGGAACAGTAGGTACCAGATCTTATGTTCCTTCCCCAGCTGCCGCATTGATTTGCTGAGTTGCTTTAGGCAAGTCTCCCGATATATTACTCAGAATTCCTTTGGTGGCAGGTGACAGAAACTCAATTTATAGCCCTGAATGGAATTTAATGGCTCATGCAGCTGGGAAGTTCAATGTCTGGGTCCAGAAGCTCAAATGTGTTGTCAAGTCTCTGCTTCTCGAGTGTGTTGGTTTTGTTCTCACAAAGGCTAAGGGTTTTGAAATGGCGACCACTGGGCTCGCTCCTACCTCCTCATGGGCTTGACCCACAGAACAAATCTCAGGATGACGAATCTTCCCAAATCACATACAGATCCTGGACCAATCCTTTTGACCATGGAGGCGAGGTACCACCACCTGCCAGGACTGGGTCATGGGCCCACCATTGGGTCTGACCACAGGAAGTCATGAGGGGCAGTTCCCTGAACGAGGAGAAGCCAGACAGCCAGAAGACAGACCAAATAGTCTCTCCAGGCCCTTTCAGCCTGTTATTCCTTATGTCTCAGAGCCCTTGATGTCAGCAAACATCCCCACGTGTACATTTTAAGCAGTAGGGGAGCCGTAATGACTTTTAACGTTGACAAAGCGATTATGAGTATGTTGCTCAACTGGTGAGGAGGTTCTATCCCCATACCGCAGATGGAGAAACTGAGAGTCAAGGGGGTTCCCCTGAGAGCAGCTCGTCATGGCTGCGAGAACCGGAACTTGGGACACAGCCCTGCATACCTGCTTTGGCAAATGAGTTACCTTCTCTCCATTCCTCAGTTGCTTCATCTCTACAATAGAGATGATGACAGCAACTTACCTCACCAGGTATGACAAAGATGACATATGACTGGGAAGCCTCAGTCCCAAGGTAGTTACACAGTAAATGGTAGTCACCCCTTCACTGACATGCCGAGCTCATGGAACAGGCCAGGAGCAGACTCCAAATCCAGACCTTTTCCCACCACACCAAATCAAGTCCTACAAAGGCACCTCCTTCCCCAAATAACTATATCAATGATGACCGCGTCTTTGACTCGGGGAGGTCTCACAGTGTATCAGGCGCTGGGTGTCATGGTGTCGCATTCCCTGACCCCAATGTAGCTTCAGTCTGGGCCTGGGCTCCAAGCAGGGCTGGAGAGAGCTTCCCCTGACATTCATCTTGCAGGTCCCAGAGGTAAGTGAGCATCTCTGCTATTGACTTTTTCTCCTGGATCAAGAGGTATGAGAATGTAGGCTGGGGGCTGCTCTTGGCCATCTCTCCTGTGATGTAGGGAGTCTGCTGAGAATTAGGACAACACAGCAAGGAAGGCAGTGTAAAGAGGTGCAGAGTCCTGAGCAGTAAAGCTGAGCCATCCTAGGACCAGTAGCAACCACCCAACATCCTCCCCCTCACATGCACATACAGATCCATCTCCAGAAGTATCTTGACAGGTAAAATCAGCTTCACCCGGAGTTCCTCAAAAAAGTCTCAGGAAAGAGGCACACCACATTACACACCGTAGAACTTCCTCAGAAATTCCTTTATCTATCTCCCCCATAAAACTCTAATGCAAAATGACTCCGTTTTTTTTTTTAAGATTTTATTTATTTATTTGACAGAGACAGAGAGATCACAAGTAGGCAGAGAGGCAGGCAGAGAGAGAGAAGAAAGCAGGCTCCCTGCTGAGCAGAGATCATGTCCTGAGCCGAAGGCAGAGGCTTTAACCCACTGAGCCACCCAGGTGCCCCATGACTCCGTTTTTATTCCTCCTCACAGTCCTTTCTGCCACTATTAAGGCAATAAGGTTTGCTTCTTTTCGTTTTTTCATGGAACGGCTTTGTGATCTTAGTTTAATTTTTCCGCATTTAAAAAAATTTTAATTACAAGTAATACATAATACATTCTCATTGCGATATATGCAAACGATACAAATAAAACAAGAGACCTCCTTAATTCCTACCCTCCTCATCCTCTCCTCACTCCCCAGAGGTAACTACTATTAATTGCTTAGATGTGTCTCCTTCCTGGCCTTTTTCTACATAATTTACATTTGTGTGTGGTAACACCAGGCTTTGCCAGCCACTTAGATGTTCAGTGAGAAAATGCTATTTGGGAATCTGTTTCCCAATTTCTTTTTTTTTTCTTTTTTTTTTTTTTAAGATTTTATTTATTTATTTGACAGAGAGAGAGATCACAAGTAGGCAGAGAGAGAGGAGGAAGCAGGCTCCCTACCTAGCAGAGAGCCCGATGTGGGGCTCGATCCCAGGACCCCGGGATCATGACCCGAGCCAAAGGCAGAGGCTTTAACCCACTGAGCCACCCAGGTGCCCCTATTTCCCAATTTCTTAAAATAGGAAGAATTTAAATGCATTACATCTTTACTCAAAACTAAAACACAGTGAAGTGCCTACCTATATCCACATAAGAAGCAAAGTACGTTGTTAGAATGTAAGATGCCTACAACGTTTCTTTCTGATCGTTCATTTGGGGGCTAGCACAGAGTCGCCTTGGTGTACAATAATGCCAGCATGACTTTCAGTACCAGCAAACTTCAGAAGCAGGCCCTCGACTGACATTCAGCACTCTTCTCAAACATCTACACCTGATTCTCCCAGTCTACCAATTGTACCTGTTACATCATTGTGTTTGGATGTGACTCAAATCCTTACCCACATTTGTTTCGTTTAAAAGGTTGTATTGAATTTAGGGGACATGAATAGACACGTGTACTATATAATCATTGGCCAAAAAATATTATATTGAGAGAAATGTACATTTTATGAAATATAGGCATTAAAAACCAAGGGGCATTCTACAGGAAAACGTGACTCGGGGAATGTTCTGTAGGATATGCCAACTATATTCGCAGAGTGTTGACTGTGGGCCAGCCATTCTCCTCTGCAACTTCATGGTTATAGAACTAGTTAGTGTGTGGTTTCCTTTCAACAAAAAAGATTCTGCCACCTGCTTTTCCCTCTTAACAGCGTACTTGAGAGAAGACCTCATATAGCGCACATAGATCTGCCTCACTGTTTTAACTCCTGCATAGAATTGCACAGTATGGGCAGAGCAGAATTTTTGAGTTTTTCCCTTTGGATGGGCATTTAGTTATTCTTAGTTTTGCTATTGTGAGCAATGCTACACTGAAACTCTTACCATATGGACAGGGACCTCGTGCACTAGGCAGGGCTTGTACCAAGATCAGTGTGTAAGTCAAGAAGCTTCTTCCCGTTCTTTTGTCAAGCCATTCCCACCACAGCTCGTCAAAGGAGTGATCTGACAGACAAACCAGACTCTTCCCAAGAAGACAGGAAAAGGGAAGGGGGCAAACTCTTTTAAGTTATTCTTTTTGTCCTGACCCACAGTGGTTCTGAAAGGTAAGTATCGCCATTCCCATTTTCCAGATAAGATGGGGAGAAGTGCCCGGGTTACATCATCAGGATTTGCTCCCATTTCTATGTGACTCCAAAACAATCTTGCCTTTTCCATTACCCAAAGGCTCCCGCTCCAAGGATGGAAAGCCAAGGCCCACGGCCTCTGCCTAGTTCTCTGAAGGTCCCTCCCTAACACCAGCTGCTCTGTCTTCCAGGTCTACCTGGCCGGACAGGTAACCGGGGAAAGCCAGGACCAAAGGGCAAAGCCGGGGCCATTGGGCGGGCTGGCCCCCGCGGCCCCAAGGGGGTCAGTGGTGCCCCAGGGAAGCACGGCACACCAGGAAAGAAAGGGCCCAAGGGCAGGAAAGGGGAGCCAGGCCTCCCAGGCCCCTGCAGCTGCGGCAGCGGCCACGCCAAGTCAGCCTTCTCAGTGGCAGTGACCAAGAGCTACCCAAGGGAGCGGCTCCCCATCAAGTTTGACAAGATCCTGATGAACGAGGGCGGCCACTACAACGCGTCCAGTGGCAAGTTCGTCTGCAGTGTGCCGGGAATCTACTACTTCACCTACGACATCACACTGGCCAACAAGCACCTGGCCATCGGTCTGGTGCACAACGGCCAGTACCGCATCCGGACCTTCGATGCCAACACGGGCAATCATGATGTGGCCTCGGGCTCCACCATCCTGGCTCTGAAGCAGGGTGACGAGGTCTGGCTGCAGATCTTCTACTCAGAGCAGAACGGGCTTTTCTACGACCCTTACTGGACCGACAGCCTCTTCACGGGCTTCCTCATCTACGCTGACCAGGACAACCCCAATGAAGTGTAGACAGGCGGGTGCTGGGGCTCCAAGGAGGGAACAAGCTCCTGGACTTCTAGAACAAGACCCCTCAGCTCTCTGCCTGGTGGGTGTGGGAACTGCCAGCCTTGGACATTCCTCCTCTGCCCATTTTCCCCTTCATCATTAAATCCAAGCTTTTTTGTTCATCCTTCCACCTATCCATTCACTCCTTTTAATTTTTTTTTCAGTATCTACTGTATGACAGGCACCATGCTGTGTTCTGGAAGGTGCATCAGGGAACAAGACAGACAGAGGCTCTGTCCTTGTGGGACTTCTATTCTAGTAGGAGATGCAATTTACAAATAAATAATAAAGCATATAATTACCATGCCTGGATGGAGATGCACGTGCCATGGTCGAATGTAATAGAAATTATTTATTGCTTTAATAATAAGGAGATGAGGAAGAGAGTGACTTTTTTTTTTTTTAGATTTCATCTTTTTTAAGTCTGCTTACATAAAGTCTACAAATCTGAAGCTGACAGCTTGGTGAGTTTTTACGTGGGTACACAGCTTGTCACTTCTGTGTAGGTCACAAACACGGTATTTCCCCCTCCCTGATTCCCCGAGGCTCTCTTAAGTGCCTTCCCAGTGAGTACCAGGAAGAAGTTGGTTTTCAACTGAATTCCAACGACGCAGAGGACATAATTTGCATAATTTACATATTTTACACAATTTGCATAATTTGTCTGGGAGAAGGGGTCTCTTAACAGAAGGAGGTGTGAGTGCAAAGATCTTGCTTTAGGAAAGAGTGTGACATACCTGAGGGATTGGCTAAAGGCCAGAGGAACTGGTGAAGTGAGAAAGGAGACAGGAGGCATGAGGTGGAAGCCGGGAATTAACACAGAATCTCACAGGCTGTGGCGAGGAGTTCACTCACTGCAGGCAGCTTATTGAAATGCAACAGTGAGCATGATATCAATATGGGGATAACCTTGGAACTGCTCAGCCTCACACTTAAGGACTTTATTATTAGTTACAAATCACAAGCAGTCCCGCTTCTCCATCAGGGAGACCTTCCAGGATATCCCCGCATGCCTGAGAACCACGGCTCTAACGTGGCGGGAAAGAATAGCATAGAAATGAATCTTGCTCCCAACCTCAGGGATTTCCAGAGTGTAGGGGTCTGAGGGACATGAGAATCCAGTACAAAGTGGCTGGTGCTGAGAGGGACCCACATGTCAACCGCTGAAAAGAACTTTCTGATGGAGCTGGCAGGTTACTCTGACTGACCTCTAGCTGGAAAGGTGGGTCCAGCAAGGTTGCCTATGGTGGTCCCAGAGATGGGTACCCCCCTCCACAAATAAAATGGGTTTTACTTAAAATAGCTCCATTCTTTCTGGGCCACAAAAACTGTGAGATTGGAATGTGTTTAAGTAACCCAGGAAGGGGTGTGGGCCCAAGTGGATTAGTGTGTGGGTTGTGGTGCCATCAGCCCTGTAGGAAGGGGCCAACTTCTGATAGTAAGGGTATCTTTTTCTGTAAAGAGCTCTTTTTCCCTTTTTCTTTATTAAAAAAACAAACAAACAAACAAACAAAAAAACACCCACAACTTTTAAGGAGCATCTTTAGCTACTTCCTCTTCCCTCCCCCAGGGATTTACTCCTTTGAAGGCAGTTGACTTAACCCTTGGTAGTCTGATTTATAAATCCTGTCTGAGCAAGATGGGCAGGAGCCCAAAGCTCTGTGGTTGCCTCTTCTGGGACCTGACCTAAACCCATGTGCCCTTGCCAGGGACTCCCCAGGGATGGTTGTGGAGATGATGAGGGATACTTAGCCCTCTTTGGGGGGGATGGGGCAGAGAGAGGCAGAGACCTGGCAGGACCCAGAACTGGGGTGTTATCTTCCTTAGCTGTGGTCCAGGGCTCCTGGAGATTGTGAGATCAGAGCACTAGGTTTGTGACAGGTGGGGCAGAAACAGGTGACACTGTTCAGAGGGACTCCGGTAGCCCCCTGCTGATGAGGGTGAGGGCTGGTTCATCTCCTGACACTTCTGACAGGGCTGCCTCCTTGGGGAGCCACTGGGAGTCCTCCGGCAGAGGAGGCAGGACCAGAGGAAGCAGGACGGAGGTCCAGACAAGCACGGTGTTCCCAGGAGGGGGCCTTCCCAGCCACGTGGGGGCACCAGCCTCTCTTCCTGGCTCTGGCTGCTTGGGATGGGCCTCAGCCAACAGGGCCTATCTTTAGGCCTTCCCATTTGTAGGCATTGATGAAGACCCAGAACGGGGTGCATCCTTCCCCAGTGAAATTGCCTTTGAGCCCAGGGTCTTTTCTCATAAGGGACACACTCTGAAAGGCACCCATTGTCAAAGACAAAGAAAGCTGACACTCATTAAAGTGGTAAAGACAGATTTTAATCAGTATTGATTAAAATACTGGTAAAGACAAATTTAATCAGTATTATACTCACTCTGACAATAGAGAAAAGCATCCAACATGAACTGAACCCAACTTCGATTTGTACAGACGTGACTGGGTGTTTTGGGGTGTGGAGGGACTAGGGATGAGGGGTTCTCTGGAGTCAGTGGAGTAAAGAACTACAAAACAGAGGAAAGGGTTGGTCCACATGAAACCCACCTACATTTGCTAAGTGGCATTTATCCAAGGTGGACTCCTACCCTCCCGCAGAGCCTGGGAGACACTGTCTTCAGATGCTGCCTGGTACAAACAATACGGGGGTTTTTTTTTTTGGCTGCCTTGAGTTTTTTCCATCAATCACTTTAAGGAGGCACTTAGGGTCATGGTTGGGACACGACCCTGAGCTATTAGAAACTATGGTAATGTTCTCGTTCAAGTCTTTATAGGTCAAGGTTGACAGGCCTAGTCCAGACAACTGCTCTGAGTAATGTGGCTAGAATTTAGGCCACGAGAGAGTCTTTGTCACCATCCCCTTCTGGAGAAAGCCGACAATGTGCAGCTCTGGTTACTATGGTGCAAAGAACACTGGACCCGTGCTGCCTGAACAGGCCAGCCCTGGTCCTGGCCCAGCCTCCGGCTTACCTGACAGGTGAGGGAGGCAGCATGGCATGTGTCTGCGGAGTGTTTCAGGGCTGACTTCTGGATTAGAACTATGGCTGGGGGCGGGTGGCAAATGAGGCACTTGCCTCTGGCACAAAATTTCAGGGACTGCCAAAACCCTCAGTAATAAATATAAATATTTTAATGTAACATGTTAATAAATCAAAATGCAAAAAAACTCTACGATGAGCAAAATATTAGAATTTTAAGTAAAGATGGGATCTGACTGTGCTGTGATTAGGGTGAGGTGAGGGAGGCCACAGATCCTGGCAGCCTCAGACCCCTAGCTCCCATGCTCTGGAGGGGAAACTTTTCTTCACTTCCTGCCTATCATCTTCACTCCTTCCACTAGGGGGAGAACGTCTACTGCACAAACCTCCAGGCCCCAAAATGCAAAAAAACTCTACGATGAGCAAAATATTAGAATTTTAAGTAAAGATGGGATCTGACTGTGCTGTGATTAGGGTGAGGTGAGGGAGGCCACAGATCCTGGCAGCCTCAGACCCCTAGCTCCCATGCTCTGGAGGGGAAACTTTTCTTCACTTCCTGCCTATCATCTTCACTCCTTCCACTAGGGGGAGAACGTCTACTGCACAAACCTCCAGGCCCCA